>NW_022280886.1:5047-16158 GCF_004355925.1 Anarrhichthys ocellatus | reverse complement strand
CAAAGACTCTTGTGACAGTGTGAAAGTCATTGATCACCAGGTATTTAATTCACTGGATTGATATTATATCCATTACTCACTGACCTTCAGCAGGAAGTGTGCTTTTTGAAAGGATGCAGGTGCATTGTGGGAACTGTGGAGGAGGGCTTTTTGTGCTACAAGGCTCACTGGTGGAGAATTGACAGGCGAAGTTAGACCGAGCCTCCCGGCCCACAGTGAGGTGTGTCTGGATGTTTAGTGTGATCTGAGAAGAGGAGGATAAGAGTGTTTAAAGGAGAAACATGTGACAGTCACAACGGAGTAGAGTTCAAAGCTTGCATGTGATCTGTACCTGTCCAGAGCCGTCCTTTAATACTCTGTAGGAAACCATCTTCGGTTGAAAATCATCAGGAATGGATATCCAGTCCGAGTCTCGACAGTCATCTTCAAATGTGCAACTAGGAAGAGAAACTAAATGTTTTAACCGAGTTCATGATTATTTAAAGGTGTCAACGTCAGATGTTGTTTCCCCGACCTGTTTTTAGAGCCGCACCAGACGCAGTACGGATCCTGTGCAGACCAACAGTCCTGCACGTTTGTGTATGTGCTGCAATCAGACACGGGTACACGCTTCATCTAGAACAAAGCACAAACATAGCAACACTTTAAAATACAGCACATTGTGGTAATGAACACATCAGAACATGTTTAAGTATTCATAATCTCTCAGTGTTCACCACAGCCCTACACATGATACATGTGCAATGCACCTACCTGGTTTTGTAATGGCATGTACACATGTTTAAGATCCACTTGATCCAGAAGCATTTTGGGAAACACTTGGCGGTCGTCGTTGGCCCTGTAGAGCACCCTGGGACAGGCGGGGTGGTAGTTCTTGTCCACAGCGAGCTGACAACAACAACGTAACTTTGTTTAGTTTCAGACTGAGCTACTCTGCTGGTAAATATCAAACGGTTACGGTTTAATGAACGGATTGAAAAGATGTTTTTTGTGCAAGAAGTTAGCGAACAGGCAAACAGCTGGAGAGAGGGTACTACTCTGGTCAAAATATAAAAGGAACTAATTGTTTTGATCCATTTAAGGCTTAATTAGCCAGCAAAAATGATTATTTAGCCCTCTCTCAATATGCCTTTTTCACAGCAGACCTTTTGGCTTGTCACAGCAGGAAATTCATTTCATTATCTACAAATAGCACAACTATCGATACAATCTGCCAAAAGCATTAGCATGAATGACTTAACTAGCTAAAAAGAGTATCTGCCGCTGCAAGCGATGGCTGTAGAGGATTAGTTGCATTTCCTGGTGAGTCTGTGGTTCCGGTTTCTCTTCCATGTCTAGCTACCACTACCATTTAGGTTGTTGAGGGAAATCTTAAACCATTGATGTCTTTGAGTCACATCATGTCACGGCCACTGTGTTGCCCAACTCAACAATTTACCAGCACACAGGATGTGATTCAACTATACTTTGTGCTGTCACATATGCTGGAGTTTTTCAGGTTCTGTCAGGCTTCACTTACCCCTTTAGGGAGTTTCCCTCCTCTGGCAATCACCTGGCCACACACCTGTCTGCACAGCTGGACCTAATTTCCTCAATCATCTCGGTGCATATGGAGGGCAGCTTTTCAGTCAGCCTTCTTTGCCATGCTGCTGTAGATGTGCAGCTATTTTTTTTTTTAACCTGCATGAGTTTGATGCCAGTTACCCGTTTGTCTGACTTGCATCTTGCCTCGGTGCCTGCCCTCCTTTCTCTGACTCCCCCTGGATCTGTTTGCCTGTTCTGTCTGCACACCTGTTGGCAATCACTGACTGACTAATATTTAAAGGGATAGTTCAGGTGTTTTCAAGTGGGGTTGTATGAGCCACATAGTCGGTGTACTACTACAGTATAGATGACGGTCAATGCCCCAAGTTTGGAGAAGCAGGCAGAAGTACCAGTAAAGAGCAAAGCTATGTACTGCTGTGGAGCGGGGGAGCAGGGAAACGTATTAAGTGTAAGTGTAGATTGTATTTACAATATTTTCGCTGCTTTACCTTGCCGTGACACAGCATTTTCCGATGTGGAATCGTTGTATCGGTCTATAATCTTTGCCAAAGTCACCAGACTCTATTGAAAAAAACCTGTAATTTCTCCTCCCAGATCACAGGAGTGTTTTTCCCAATGGAGCCTGGTGGCTTTGGCGAGAGCACAGATAACGGCTTCTGTTCACCCGTTAGAAACATACTGTGTATCTGTCTCACGGCAAGATGAACCGACAAAAATATTCTATATATATATTGGTCACTTAAACTGATATTTCTTTCTCTTAGGTGGGCCTTTCTTTGGGGTGGATAAAATACATGTTGCTGCTGCCTTTATCCACAGGAGTACGTTGATTTGCTTTCATGCTGGTACTACTGTCTGCTACTCCAAACTGTGGCCGTACCTTCTGTCATCTATTGTAGATAATAAACTGACTATCGATAAACACCTCAAACAAACCCACTTCAAAACACCCAAACGATCCCTTTTAGGTAAAACTGCCTTTAACTCTTCCTACCCTCTGAGTGTGTGAACTGTGACAGGAAATGAATTTTTGATGTTCAGAGGGACAGGGCTGAGAGTAGTCATGTTATTGGGCTTAATAAGCTGCTTTCTGCCCATGAGTTTTGGTTACACGTCCATACTACCCTGACAGTGAACCTACTCTCCCACTACATGATGTGTCACATTAGATTTGATTTTATTATAATGAGCTGGTGTTGTACAGCAATATACTGAGCATGATGATTATAAGAAGCTCTTTTTTTTGTTAATTTTACGTTTGAATAGTATACTCGTGTGTAATTTAAGAAAATCTGAATAATGAATAGAAACAAATATTGCTGAACAAACAGAATTTGGTATGTCTGATATTTGACCACACCCTGTTAATAGTTCACAACCAAAAGGTGGCATAGGTTTCTATGTTTGTTCTAGTTATTTATAGGTCTACACCTCACACATCACACTATCATCTTGAGCAAAAAGCAAAACCCCACTGGCTGTCAGGTGTCTTCCCCTCTGCGTTACATCTGCTAGCGAGTCAATAATAAAGCCATTCTTCTCTGTTAGGCCTCAGCTGCGAGCTGGGAGAAATGCACTTCGGGGTTTTATGAAAACTTGAGAAAGTAAACTCGGCATGAAAGAGCCCATTGTGTCTAGCAGAGGGTTACTGTGGAGTGCTTCCTGTTTAATTCTGTAATCATGTGAATGAGCGTGTGTAAAGACTCTCTGCAGAGTTTCATTTGTTGTTTTAAGAAGACGAGGATGATGTGATGAAGAAGTGACAGAAGAGACAAAGACGGGGGTGACGGGAAGCTGGTCAGAATTTACCAAAAATAATGCAAGAAATTAGACATTATTTTTCAAGCCCCACAAAGAAGACTGAAATATGAATTTGTCAACTTTAGTCACAGTATGGTTCCGCTTGACAGTTGTAATGGAAACATTTTAGAGCTTCTGTCGTCCTATAGAGCATCACCCTCTTTCCTATCATTAAATAAACATCAGTGACAACGTATAGATAGTTAACTAACAGAACACATTGGAGAGCATCTGGTGCATGCATAAGTACTAATTCTAAATAAGTATTTCCACACACCTTAATGAGCTGCCCATCTCCTGTCCCGATGAAGAACACCACCCAGGCCTTCTGTCTCACTGCCAGAACAGAGGTCATGTACTTCTGCCTGAAGAGCACGGCCTTCGGCTTCAGAGTCTTTGGCTGAGAAACAAACACACACACTGATGATCAGATTAGGACCCAACAGGTATTTATGGATTCCTGAAGTAGTGTTGAGGGCAGTTGAAATAGCTTATGACGACTCAAAACTCAACTCAGTGCATTGCTGGGTCATCAAGTGATTGTAACTGATAATAAATTATGTTCATTCATATTTTTTGTTTGTCATTTCATTGTGCCTTTGAATGTGAGCCGCACCAGGAAAGCTCTGGCATATGCATTAGCATAAAACCCTCCCTGGATTCAGTGAGTTAGTCTGTACTTAGCCTACACCTTGTTCACCTCATCTGCTCTGGAATGAGCATCCATGTGGGTGATATGTGAGCATTAAGTGACATTTTAATTATTTTGTCACCATCTCTATAGCAATCAACTCCATAAGAGCCTCATAAACCAACTTCTCACCTTTGGATCACAGTTTTTCTTGTTTAATGAGACAAGTCAGTGAGCAAAACCTAGTTCCCTCCTCAAATATGCTGACACCAGCAGACAAGATTGCACTTTGAAATAACTTTAACCTTGTTTCTGTGTTAATTTACATGGAAACATCTATGGGGGAAAACTTAAATCGTGTGAATTAGTAAGGTAATTAAGTCCCAAATGATTTATTTTAAAATAAGTTTGCTTGCATTATTTTTCTAGCTTCTTAGAACGTTGCTCATTCATTTCACTCTTAAAGCACTTTGTAAACTGTGCTTATAATATAAAATATACACATTCATAGTATTAGTATAGCAGCATACCTGGTATAATGTCTTCATGATCGTTACCCATATGGACATTGGTTTTCACGTAGAGTGGAAGACTGTCAGTGCGTAAAATGAGCCCGTGATTCTAGTTTTGTAACTTTAATGGAAACAACACCCGATCACTACAAAACGCTGATCTATAATAAAACCACCCACCGTCGGTGCTGTGTTAAGAGGGCAGATAATGCCGAAGTCTGGATCTGCACTGGGGTCTCCGCTGAGATCCGGACTGATGTCAAACAGAACCAGCTCGGTGTTGGTTTGTCCTCCGTCCACACTGAACACGCCGCTCCACAGCACCGGCGGCCCGCCCGGGATCACCGCGGAGGCGAGGAGCTTGCTGCCTTCACCCCCATCACCATCAGAGACACGCAGGGTCGCGCCCCGCAGAGACTCCAGAGTCTCCTTTTTGTTTGTTTTACCCTCGAGCCAAATGAGACGGACTTTGTTGTTCTCGTCACTTGAGGGCAGGTTGGAGAAAAGATAAATGATTAAATTGATCTGAAATCCATCCACAAACTCAGCATTGCCTTGGCATCGTTTGATTGAAGTGGTAGAGAAGGCGCCACTCAAAGAAAATATAGATCCTTTCTGATGGTGTTTCGTATTGTGAAGGTTCACTGCTTCTGGTACCAAGGAGCAGCTTTTCTTTGCGGGCTCGTATTGCTGATTGGCAGTCAGAATGTAGGTCTCGGTACTTTTCTGCTCCACATCCACCAGGAAGCCAACGGACGCGCTGCCTGTCCACGGGGATCCCACCTGGATGTGCTCCCTGTACAGCACATTAGAAATGTTCCTCGGGTCCAGCACTTCGCAGTAGCCGCACTCGATCACGCCGCAGCTGATCAGCGTGTGATTCTCAACAAACGGCAACAATATGTTGACGCCGAAAGTTGCGTTCCGCTCGTCCGTCTCGGCAACCCGGGAAAAGTGCACGTCGTTGGTCCGATCGCTCCCCGTCAAGATCCCTCTCTGACTCAGACTCTGGACCAGAGTCAGGTCGTGGCTCAGCTGGTACAGCCTCTCCTCCGTAGCGACGTAAACCGTGTTGGCGGCCACGGCGAAGTGGCGGATGTCTCCATCAAAAGTGAAGCCTCCGTTCTCCTCCAGGCACCGAGCCGGTTCTCCCCAGAGAATGAACAACAGACCGGGCAGCAGCAGCAGCATCTTCCCGCAGCACAACACTCACACGCTGACGGTCTTCATGGCACTCTGCTCTCCTCCACAGTGTCACTGGAGTCGCGCGTGGTCGTGCTGAAAAGAGAAGTGCTGAAAGTGGGAGGGAGCGCGCGCGTCCACCAAAACCGAAAACTACACACATAATAATTTGTGCGACTTTACTGTTTTACGCTCATCTGAGTTTGTCCCATTTTGTTTTTAACCAAGTGTTAAAGCAAAGTGTATCTTGTGTTAGTCTGATCAGTGACAGCCTCCAGCTGGGAACGCGTCTGATGCAAACACTTCACGTGATAAACACTTTATGAATAAGGCAGCAGAGAGGTCTGATTGGCCCGCTCAATCAACTCTCATATGAATGTAGTCGCTAAAATGAGTCCAATAAAGATCACGTGATTCATTTACATTGCGTCTTTGATGCTCCTCGATCCTCTATAAGTTTAGCAAAGAGTCCCAACAGGCTGCATTATGGTTACGGGTCAGAGAACGCGCATTTCAAATCATGTTTAAACTACAGTAGAGCTAATATGACATCTAGTGTCAGCTTTGGGAAGGTTGTTCTTCTAGTTGTTGAATGTCACTGACTCAACAAGTCAATGCAAATAGATATGACACTATTTTCTGAGATCAGTTTTACTACATTGACAATACCAGACAGACGTGACCTAATAAAATATCTTAACCAGCAATAGATTTGTGTGTATTTAATTTTCTTCTCACATAAACCTTATCATATTTTTGTGTAAGTGTGGTGTATGGACTATGTATTTGCTTTTCATTGTAAACACATAATATAGCTTCATAATCACAATATAGACTATAGCCATAGCATGGAAGCTATAGGCTTCTAGCACATGTTACTTTACTAGCTCATTAACACGGATGATAAAACATAAAACACAGGATCACTTTTTTTAAACTAACTAAATAACCTAAAATAAGTGCAATTATTCAATTTACATAATTACAGAAAGCTGTAAGGCTGCCCTCTCGTGGTTGAACTGGTTCCTGTTGTCAGCTACTTAGTCCAGTTTGTGACTTCCTGTGGTTAAAGTATGTACAAGTAAATAGAATGTGTCTAGATATTTTCTTTTGCAGTTTGTTATTCAGTTTCCATTAATATTCATGCTAATTAATTTAGCTACTTAAGAGGCAGAAGTTGGCTCGCGCCGACCTGTCGGCATTCTCTGATCTCTGACCGGGTCACGTGACGCAGTATTTATTTCACCGTTTACTGTACAGAGAGGGTTAACTTAGAAGACTAGTTAAACATTTTAAACATGGCGGGGCTTTAGATGAAGCTGCATTACATCAGTGTAACAGTTTGTTTTCTATCGAGTTCTGGCTGCATATTAATATTATTTATTATTCTTCTCTTGGAGTGAGTTCTGCAGCATTTTATGGTGAAAAAGTCAATGCCTTTTCTCAAATCTTCAATTCAAATATTTAACTAATATTGTGTCAATCACACATCAAAGAGTCGTCCGTATTGATGTTTTTCTTTGTGTGCCAAAACCTCGTCCGAAGTCAGAAGTAAAGATGTTAAATTAAAGAAAAAGAAAACCAAACACAGAACTAAATATGATTAATATTTATTTTTAAGAGAAGCTTTGAGGTAAAATAAAACAAAGACCAAACACACAGGAGCAATTAACAATAACTATGGATGAACATTTAAAAAAAGGATCATTTGATTGCAATTTCCCCAATCTGTATTATACAAAAAGTAATTTTAATCACACAAATCACAAGTCTCTGAACCTTGGTTTCTATTCCAGGACACATTTGAATTCTTCAAATGGTCTCCATCTAAACTTGAGTTAAACAATATTAAAAGTAGTTGCAAGACACTGTAAAAGCCAAATATTAAAGACTGCAGGAAGCCCTCTCTCATTCAGTGTATGGTTAAGATTCAGTTCATATGACCCAGAGTGAACTTTACTCCAGTAACCCACCCATGTTAATCATGGAGAAAATGTCCATCAAGGAGGAATACAAGATTGACATGAGGTGTCCATCTTGATAATGGAGTTGCAAGTTCACCAGGTTTGACGTAATGATCAGAGCGCGTTCGTCTCAGCAGTGAGCCTCTTTTGCCATCGACAGACAATCACCAACGCTGAAAGACAAACAGGTACTGATATAAACCAAACACACAGACAAATAGCATTTAATCCGTAAAATCACAACGGAAAGAGAAAAAGGTCTTATGTCCGACAGGTTTTTAAGACTAACGCCTTTTTGGATTTTGGATTGAAGCTGCCAATAGAGGACATTTTGAATTGATAATCAACATTTTGTCAATTTTTCTCTGTGAGATCTATATCCTGTTGCAGGCCTACTATTGTTCTTCCAACCCTTGTCGGCTGACTGTCTGCCTCAGCCCCTAGGCCCTCCAGCACTACACCTGTCGCATTCAAGGTGGAAAAGCTTCTCGGTTTGTATTTTTACCACGAAGGGATTCTTAGATGCCTTTGAAAGCGGTAGAAAAAACAGCCTCTAAAGGACGCATATCATGCTCGTTTTCAGGTCCATACTCTTATTTTGTGTTTCTACTAGAACATGTTTACATGCTGCAATGTTCGAGACCACCTCCCTAAAAAGCACAGTCTGTTCTGATTGGCAAAGACAGTTCTCAAGCCGTGGGGGAGATACTCAGATAAGGGGGGTGGGGGGGGTATACTGTGAAGTTTTCACATAAACAGCCGGCATTGAACCGATCGCAGACGCAGACTTCATCGTATATATATCACAGTATAAATCACTTTATGAGTCAAGCGTACTTCGTGTACTTACCAAGAATAATAAAAGGTATCAGCAGAATACGCAGTGTCAGAATGACTTGATGTAATAAAGATGGAGGCCCAAGTGTTACCGTCTTGTCACCGTACGTTACCTGGAAAACAATAACGGCACCGCTGTTAAATAGGAATTTTAAAGTGAGACGTCTGACCAGAGAAGAGAGTCAAAAATGTATTTACTTTGTGTATGATTAGTACTTTCAAGTAAAGATCAAAATTTGAAAGCCATTGCATGAAAACTAATATACTTCTGAGGATCTTGTGGTCACATACTGTTATCTGGTGCTATGATCCACCAATGTCCTGTCTACAATCACAGTAAAGTTTAGGTTGTATTTCTGAAAAGTACTGTCAAAATTGGTGCAGTCTGAATGAACAACATTTCTTTTAAGTGCTGAAATGCAGCATTGGGTGTCACCAGTGAGTTGGACTCATCCTCTTGGGACCATGAATGTCTGTAGAAAATGCAATGACAATCTGATGGTCTAATCTAGTAGCTGTTGAGATATTTTAGTCTGGACCGAAGCCGTGGGCTGACTAACGTCGTCATACAGAGGGCTAAAAACCATCGCGACTCTATGCTCACAACTCTTTGATGGGGATCTGCATGCCCTCGACTACAGTAGTGTATAGAAATGTTTTAATAGTGGTGATACAATACCTGAGTTTTAGTTCAGATACCACCCAATACCTTAGGTATTTACATGGTCGCCCAATATGGCTACGTGTACAACTGCCACCTTAACGCTCATGCAAATCATCATTCTGGTTGGAGCAGCCCTTTTTGGTTTACGGAGTATACGGATGTATAGCAGAGAAGTGGATGATGCTACAGGGGTGGCTTCAAAAGACTGACCTTGTCTAATGTCATTCCTGATGTCGAGCTCCAGGTCTTCCATATGCTTGTTCATCTTAGCCGTGAGCTTCTTCTGTTGGCTTCGGTAGACGAGAAACACCGCTGACAGACAAAACCAAGCAGACAAATGTCATTTATCTCATTGAACTAGAAATGAGTCTTGACCTGCAGTGCTTTTGAGGCTGGTAGTCGACCAAAATGGGTCATTGAACCATTCTTTGTGTATATTACCAAACATAATGAAGGGTATCAGCAGAAGGAAAAGAAGCAGGTACAGCTGCAATGAAGATTTCAAGTTCAGTGTTACCGTCTGGTCCCCATACATGATCTGTAAAAAAGCAGAAATCACACTATATTTGAGAGGAATTTCACAGTGCACAAATGCAGGTTACTACTTTGTTTAAGTAACTATTACACGGAAACCGATGCACTTCTAAAGACATTGGGTGTATTTGGTAGCACATTGTACTGTTGTAACTATTATCACAATAAAATCAACATTTTATTTCTCTATAGAATTGTCGAGACTGTTGTGTGGCTGAAAGCTTTACCAATAACTGCTGAAATTCAGCGTTGATCGTCTTTGAGCTTTGAATCTCACAGATGAAAAAGTCCATCTCATTACTGGTTTCTTTGGCTTCCATGATGCAGGGGTATTGGTTTCCTTCCTTAACGCCCCACACCGACAACTCTGCTGGGGTCATCTCCAGTTTGTCTGGCTTTTTCTGAAACAACAGAAACAATTTTGAACTTTTATGTATCCATTTGTGCATGCGTGTTAAAGATATGCATTACCTGTAAGGTGATGCGGACATCGTTCCCCATCCTTGTGGAGGTGAAGCTAGTGAACTCGGGGTCTGGATAGTAGTTTATCGTTATGGAGCAGGCCAAGGTTTCATTAGCTACTTTCAGAAACAAAGTGCTGCTCGAAACCTTTTTGTCAGCTGCAGGTGTGTCATAGGTGAGATTCTGCAGAGAATAAAAAGAACACCGAGTATAATATAACAATCTGTATATGGCATATCATGACATGGTGATGGTAACCCGGTAAGCAAAGTAACGTGACATGACAATTAAACAAAAGGACACGTCATAGCATGATGTGACATATGACATAATGCAAAAGGTTACATGTGATAACGTAGAATGACGTCTAATACACTATAATTGGGCTACCTGATCGTTTGTGTTTCGGGGAGGGCTGACCTCCTGCAGGACGTGGTTGTGCATGACCCCTTCCACAAAGTCCAGGTGGGATCCCATGAGTGTGATCTTCCTCTTCCCACTATCAGAAACAGAGCAGCAGCCAATCAGAGAAGACGACGCTCAATTGTGCTCCGGGGATGACGTATCTTTGTAGGCCAATAATAGTTGACAGGCCAGTGCCAAGTCATTAGTTTTCTCATTTCTGCAGCGCTCTAAACCAGAGAAGGGGTTTTCTTACCACGATAGCCTGAAATGAAGGTAAAAAGACATCTGTGGCTACTGTTATATAAGGGTGACCTACGCATGAGAACACACGTTTAAATCTCTTATTGTGGCTCCTGGAAGCTTCAGTGTTCACTACACCCGACTATATGATTGGAAAAAAACATATTGAAAATGTAAAAAAGAATAATTTAAGATTAAATTACAAAAGTGTAGCTTACATAGAGGAAAAACTGGGAAGTCTAGAAGGGCAAAACCAAAACATGTTGCTTTTTAATACACTAGTTCCTTCAAGAATTTGAAGGGAGCTAATTGAAAGCTGTGCATGCTGACTGGTG
>NW_022280885.1:0-16161 GCF_004355925.1 Anarrhichthys ocellatus | reverse complement strand
TATGTATGTATATATATGTGTATGTATGTATATATATGTGTATGTATATATATGTGTATGTATATATATGTGTGTGTATGTATGTATATATATGTGTATGTATGTATGTATGTGTATGTATGTATGTATATGTATGTATATATATATGTATGTATATATATATGTATGTATATATACGTGTATGTATGTATACGTGTATGTATATATACGTGTATGTATGTATGTATGTATATATATGTATGTGTGTATATATATATGTGTATATATATATATATATGTGTATGTGTATATATGGTATTAATCAGAGGACCTAGACTAGCATTAATACATGAAGAGAGTCCGATATTGATCAGACTGCAGTGTGTGTGTGTGTGTGTGTGTGCGCGTGTGCGTGTGCGCGCGTCAGTAACCCAGTCAGTCTGCCTGCAGCAACTGCTGCAAAGCATTCTGGGAAGCAGCAGCAGGAGGAGGGAGAGGCAGCCTCCCCCCTCTTCACTGTCTCTGCCTCCTGATTGGCTGCTTGTTTGCCCAGCTGACTGCTCTCTGTCAGACAGACACACAGAGAGGGAGAGAGACAGGGAGGGTGATGGAGGCTACAGCGATGGGGTGAGCTGCCATTTTCTGTTTCTCAATCCACAATCTATTCTTTCTTTATTCATCCATCGTCCTCTGTCGATGTTTTTATTTTCATGTCAAAGGGATTATTGAGGGGGGGGGGGGGGGGGGGGGGGGGTGGGAAGGGGGGGTAGGGGTCCGGGTAGGATGGAGGATAAGCGGGAGGTTGTTCTTTTCTTCTCTCATTGTCTGCTCTCTGCTGTGTTTTTCTTCTTCTTTGGTGGATTTGATTTGTGCTGTGTATGTGTGTGTTTCCTGTAGAGAGAGAGAGAGAGAGAGAGAGAGAGAGAGGAAGGGGGGGAGGCAGGGATGATGGAGGGAGAGAAAATGGCCGACCGGTGATTGAAGCGGAGGGAGGAAATAAAATAAGGGTGGTGATGATGAAGATGATGATGATGAGGAGCAGAGATTGTTTTCTATTGTTGTACTTTAATGTTCCAGCTGATCCACGATCAGACTGTGTTTGATCTTCACACCACAATGATATTATTGATTTATTATTGATGATGGAGAAGCTGTTCAATGGGAGGATGTGTGGGAGTTGTAGTTCTCTGTAGGTGATATGTAGTTCTCTGTAGATGACGTGCAGTGTTGTGGTACTACATTTTTGTAGTATTGTACATTAAACTTGTGTGTGTTGTGATCAGTTGGTGAATCATGTGACAGTCAAACAGTGACATCAGTGTTTGTAACGGAGAGGAAACATCACATGATGCTGAGACACACACAGATACACACACACAGGCTTCTCTGTAGTATAAGAAGAAGTATTTAATACATGCAGTGAGAGGGAATACTCGTATCAAACAGGAGAAGCTATGGCTGAGATGTGGTTCTTTTCTTCGTCTCTATTGGCCTCTCGAGCCTCCAATCACGTGTCACCGTAACAACAAGAATACGTGGACTTGAATACTCGACGAGCCGATTGGCTGATTGTCACAGCGGATCTCTGTGATTCGCTGATTCACTGTGACGCTCGCTGCCACTGTGAGTCAGCTCTGTTTGGAGTTCAGATGATCTCTGAATGTATTTTTGGGTCAAAGCGACTGATTGAGATTGAGAGCCGGTCACTATTCTCTGCGTTAGTGCTGAGCTAACGTTATCTAATGAATTACACAGCTGTACTACAGGCCCACTGTACTCCAGTATTACAGTACTACACTGCTGATGTCCCCGAGTCTCCCAGTCCTACAGTCCCACTGTCTCCCAGTCCTACAGTCCCACTGTCTCCCAGTCCTACAGTCCCACTGTCTCCCAGTCCTACAGTCCCACTGTCTCCCAGTCCTACAGTCCCACTGTCTCCCAGTACTACAGTCCCACTGTCTCCCAGTACTACAGTCCCACTGTCTCCCAGTACTACAGTCCCACTGTCTCCCAGTACTACAGTCCCACTGTCTCCCAGTACTCTAGTACTCCAGTCCCAGTGTGTGATGGTTCCTGTGTGTTGTGTACAGGTGTGACGTGGCTCCTCCAACATGGCGGCAGCGTCCTACGACCAGCTGCTGAGACAGGTGGAGGTGTTAAAGATGGAGAACTGTAATTTACGACAGGAGCTGCAGGACAACTCCAACCACCTGACCCAACTGGAGAGTGAGGCCTCCAACATGAAGGTCAGTACTCATGGTACTCGCATACTGCTCACAGTACTACTCAAATACTGCTAATGTTAGTACTACTGACGGGAATACTGACAGCAGTAATTTGAGTATTAGTTTTGTTAATACTACAGATTATTAGTATTTAAGTACAGAAAGGAACATCTCTCTCTCTCTCTCTCTCTCTCTCTCTCTCTCTCTCTCTCTCTCTCCCTCTCTCTTTGGCCAAGAATAGACTTGTGCTATTTTCCACCAATCATGAGCCTCAGAATGAGTTCCTTGTTGTTGTTCAGAGTGAGGTGTTTGAGGATCTCTGGTTCTCCCAGAGAGGACTCAGGAAACCCGTCAGAGTGAGAAGTCTGTCCTCTCTTCTTCTTCTGTTGTCTTTCTTTCTGTCGCCTGTTTATTGTATTTTACTTCCTCTTCTGTTTACATTTCTTCATGCTTACTCTCTTTCAACCATCCTCTGTGTGTCTTTGTTTTTCATTTATCGCGTTTTGTTCATGTTTAGTTCCTTTCCAACTTTTATTGTTTGAGTTTTTCTTACTTTAATTCATGTTCTGACTCTTTTTCTTCCGTTCTCATTGTTTCTGTTGATCTCTCTCTGTGTGCTTGTTGTCTTTTAACTTGTAGTTTTATTTTTCTTTGTTGTCCTTGTCCTTCCTCTCTAAACTTCACACTCACTTCCCGTTTCCTGTTTCCTGTTTCCTGTTTACTGTCGATGAGCAGAAACACACATGGACAGTGTGAGTAGTGTTAGTTTCCATCATGTCGCTGTATGAACGCTGTCGCTTCATCGTGGTGAGTCAATAAAAGAGGATTTACTCTGAAAAACTGGGCGAGAGACACAGCCGGAGAGAGAGAGATTCATGTATTAATATGATTGATATTTGTGTTGTTGTGTCATCAGGATTTTATTTTGTGCCTCCCTATCAGCAGACCAGAAAAATACACTTGTGATTCAACGCTCTACCGCTTTTATTTTCTTAACTTGTGTAAAACAGGAAGTGCTGAAGCAGCTACAGGGCACCATAGAAGAAGATTCCGGAGAGGCGTCTGGCTCTCAGCTGGAGCTCATCGAAAGACTGAAAGGTGAACAAAGTAAAGGCACACAAACAGAAATATCTGTACATATATTTATATACACGCACACACAGACACACACACACACACACACACACATTCTGTGTAACCTGATAACTGTGTCTCTCCTCCAGAGATGAGCCTGGAGTCTGCAGGGTTTAAGGCCCGCTCGAGGCCTCCTCAGCCCCCCTCGTCCTCCCCCAGCTCGGCCTCTTCTGGTTCTGGAGCTGGAGGAGCAGCTGGAGGCTCCGGAGCTCCTGGCCCCTCGACCACCACCGGCTTTCCCAGGAGAGGGGTGCCGACTGCGGGCAGAGACGGCCATGACCGCTGCCTGGAGGAGCTGGAGAAAGAGAGGTACTGCTAAGAGTACTAATAGTACTACTGACAGTACTGATAATACTACTGAGAGTACTGATGGTACTTCAATACTGTAGCTAGTGACTTACTGACAGTACCACTGAGAGTACTGACAAAACTGCAATACTGCTGCTGTTGATACTGCAATATCTGATAGAAACTACATTAAATAATACAAGAAAAATATTTATAGTAGTACTGTTGGATTTAAAATGTTCTCTGTCGCTCTCTCTCTCTCTCTCTCTCTCTCTCTCTCTCTCTCTCTCTCTCTCTCTCTCTCTCTCTGATTGGCTCCTCTCTATCTCTGCTCTGTGATTGGCTGCTGCTCCCTGACAGGTCTCTCCTATTGGCTGAGCTGGAGAAGGAGGAGAAGGAAAAGGACTGGTACTACGCTCAGCTGCAGAATCTCACCAAAAGGATCGACAGCCTGCCGCTCACCGAGAACGTAAACACTCTTTTTACACGTTTTTTGTTGTTGTCCCGTCTCTAAATACTACAATACCCATAAGCCCCGGCTGCTCTGGGCGAGGTTTATGCGTGACGAGAGTTTTTCTTGTGTCAGTTCACTCTGCAGACGGACATGAGTCGCCGTCAGCTGGAGTTCGAGGCCCGTCAGATCCGCTCAGCGATGGAGGAGCAGCTGGGCTCCTGTCAGGAGATGGAGAGGAGAGCTCAGGTGAGATCACACCTGGAGGCTGGTTCACCTGTGTGAACCGCCACACCCAAACCTGACGTGTGTGTGTGTGTGTGTGTGTGTGTGTGTGTGTGTGTGTGTGTGTGTTCAGGACCGCGTGTCTCGTATTAAGCAGATCGATAAGGACATCCTGCGACTGGGAGCACGACTGCAGGTAAGCTCACCTGTTCTTTGTCGTAATTTCCAGAAGATTTTCAAAATAAAATATGAAAAATGCTTGTTTCCATCTGCTCCTGTTGAATATTATTATAATTTATATTCACATTTTTATTTGTCTAAAATAATGCGCTTTGGCATTTTATTTTTTTATCGTCAAAAAGACGTTTTATATTTTTCAGGTGAGAAAGGAACCGTTTAACACTGATGGTACTACCGAGAGTAGTACTCCTACTACTTTAAATACTTCTACTACTAATGGTACTGCTGAGCGTTTTAGTGTATACTGATACTGCCACCACCACTGTGCTGTTTCCGCTTGTGGTACTAATACACATAAATACACAAAGAAGCCAGAGAAAGAGAGGTACTATTGATTTGGCTAATAGTGTAAATACTACTATACTTGAACACATTCATACTAGTACTGCTACTACAAATACTGGTTGGTTTACTGCTGCCACAAATATTTCTTCTACTGTTTATACAACAAAAAAAATTACAAGTACAAGAATTATAAATTGGTACTACTACTGCTACTGTTGCCGTACTATTACAGTACTGGTACTTCTGCACATTGTACTACTATCACTGCAGCTGTGAGTAGTACTGCTAACACTACTGTTGTTCGTACTATTATACATATTTTTATTTGCCTAAAATAATGCGCTTAGGCTTTTTATTTTTTGTGTAGTCAAAATAAAAAAAGCTGTTTTATAATTTAAATTATTGTTCATGTGAGAAAGACGGAGATTTGGTTTAAAAATACAAATTTATATATATTATATATATTAGTGCTGGGCAAGTTAACGCGTTATTATCGCGTTAACGCATTAATTAATTAACGCCGACAATTATATTATCGCGCGTTAAGGCATTTTAAATTTTTTTTATTATTAAGCGACATTTTTAACACAAGAAACAGGCAGCAAGCAGTGAACAGCTGTGTTCGTGTGGCGTCACTTCCTTCTCCCCCCCGGGTCCAGAACCCCTCCTACACTCCGTCACCGTCCTTCACTCTTGTCTCACACACACACGCACACACACACACACGCACACACACACACACACACGCACGCACGCGCCATCGTCTCGTTACAGGTCAAACGTGACTGTTGTGAAGTGGAGCTTCTCGTGAGGAACAAGACACGTCTTGTTTGAACGGAACACTTTACTGTCTGAACTGCAGTATTACAGTGTTACAGTGAACACAACGCGCTCTTGCACCTGACATGTGGTTTTCTACGTTTCATCAACATTGTTAGCATCAAGAACACGTACAATTCTACTTCCTGTCTCTTCAAAGTAAAAGCACTTCCGTTTTCATGCTCTTCACAATAAAAGTAAATCATGCAATCAAACAATTTACAACAGTGACAATATTAAAATACATATTGTCGAGTTTTTAAAGTGTTTTGTTTGTAATATGTATAATAAGCATCATTTAGTTATCGCTACTGAGAATTTAACAAACAAAAACATGACGTAGATATGTTTGCAGTTTTCAAGGTGTATATTTAAATTGCATCTCTTATACACATGAAGATAAAGTTATGAACACAGGCTGAATATCTATGATCAGAATCATTATAACTGTGTTATAACTGCTACTGTGTAAAGGGAATACTGCTGTTAACAAGAACCTTATTTGTTTAAAGTGTTCAAACCAAATGTTATTGCCCTTTAGTTCATATAGCAGTACTTTCAAGATAACTGCGCAATACACTACTTTTGAATTCATTATTGAACTTTGCCATAACAATGCGATTAATCGCAATTAAATATTTTAATTGTTGCCCAGCACTAATATATATATATGTTTACTGTATATGGTGTTCCACAGGGATCAATACTTGGACCACCTTTGTTCCGTCTGCAATGGTTACAATGGTCACATCTTAAAAAAAAACATAGAAATATAAATTATAATTTATACGCAGATGACTCACAAATCTATCTTCCTGAAACTAGAGAACTTCATTACTACAATACAATCCTACATTCAACAGAAAATCTATATCCACTCATTCTGACTGTTATCAGCAGTTATTAAACTGCACCGACAATGTTATGAAATAACGGCCATTTAATCAGCTGATAACATTTGAAGCGGCTGCTATTTGTACATGTTATTCCAGATATTCCTTATATCAATATTAAAATGCAGAGGACACCACAAACTAATCCTATTGAGGTGGAAGCAGAATAAATTGAGTGAGGTAAGTGGAAAATGCCTTTTTCTTTTTCACTCCATTTAATTAATTTGGTAATTTTTCTGTTGTTGTTTGGTTTTAAAATGGTTTTAAATCAGTGCTGCTGCAGGTCTAGTTGTGACCACTGTTCCTCCGATGCTATTGCTAATGCAGCTTTCCTGAATTTATAAAATAATGTATGCACTCTTTAAAAATGTTGCCTAAACTACATCAAACCACGGTTTTTGGAGGATGCAGATGTTAAGATTGTTTCCACCAACTTGGAAAGATTTTTTCAGTAAAGAGCATAAACATTGCGACTAAGTAAATCCAACTTTAGCCAAAAGCTTGTTGGCATTTTTTACCCTGATTGTGTATTTTGCTGGTTTGGGACATCCTCCAGAAAGACCCTCTAACCCTGCAGTACAAACAGGCCCCTGAACACACCGCACAGTCTGTTATTGACCAAACTGTAATGAGCACACTCAGCCCTATAAGGTGTGCAGAGACCAGCCACTTCAACATAAACACCTCCAGCCCACAGTCGTGCTTTGGATTCTTTTCCTTTGAGCCGTGAAACCGGTATCGTCAGACCAAACTGTTGGGTTCAGAAAACACACCCACTAGTTTCCTATAACACACAGTGAGTAAAGCTGTCAGGATGTGTTATGGCACAACTGATACTGGATAAATGAATCACTGCTGATGAGAGTAATTCTACAGGTTATAGATGCACACAAAGAATAGAAGAACTTGGATTTTACAGTGAACATAATTTGATGGGTTTTAGTTTTAAAACCTGCAATAACAAAAATGAAGTTGATATGTTGATCCTTATTTCCACATGTAGCAGTTACAGATCGACATGTTTTATTCTGAGTGTTGAGTCACCTGATGAATATAAGTCCAATGTTTTCTCTGTTTTAGATCTGCTTTTGGTCTCCACCACCTCCTGAGATAAACATCTGTCTCTTTAGCTGCTAAATGATCCACTTTGTTCACCAGCTGGTCTCCAACTGAATCTGTCTGCTGTTTGCTGCTGAGCAGGTAAAGTACTGTGTACTACAGGTAGTGTACGGTGTACTTTTACAGGTACTTGAGCAGGTGTACAGTGACTTTTTGCAGCTTATTCTTTGACAAAACAACAATATGAAAGAGGTGGGAGTGAATCAAACCACCTCTAAATATTAATAAAATGTTTTCTACAACAGAAAATCCTGTTTATTTTGACAGGATTTTCTATACTGTAGTTTTTGCCATTTTCCTCTGAATAACATTTAAAAAATACTCTAATTCAACAGTCGAGAAGGGGATAATCAAAGTAGATGTTGCTATGTGGTAAGGGGACATTATTCTTCATTATCTTCCTCCAATATCAACTTCAGGTGTTTTTACTTTCCTTATTGTGATAATTTTGTTGCATTAAGTCTGTAAATACACATATGTTTGAATAGAAGCTGACCATAGAAGGTGATGATAAGTCAGTTGTGTTTACAGCTTGTTTTGGCCCCCAAGCGGCCGATTAGCAGCTTTAAGGAGCTGAGTTCTAGTCTACATGATGTGATACAGCTTCAGATATACAAACTGTGCTCGGGATCAGTTGCCCACTGGTGTTGCCTCTCAATAAAACCACAAACCACCAATCAAGCCCCTCCCACCCACAGCCTCACCACCCTCATGTAAACACACCACCGCATGATGAGATCAGGTTAGCTTGTTGATTCTCGGGTCTTGTTTACATGTTCCTGTGTTTACACTCCAGCCAGAATGCATGTGAACATAAATAACCCACAGATGTAAACCGGAGGTGCAAACGAGATCCAGGAGGTTTAGAGGGGTCGGGGCTCCGGATCTGGAGGTTTGGCCTGAAGTCTTCATGGTGTTTTTATATCAACAAAGAGCAGAAAAGTCCAGGAAGTTTAAGGTCTGCTGATTTATTTCTTCATAGTTCAGACTTAAACCAGCAGTGAATGTTTCCTGATATAACTTCTTCCTCTTGGAGCTCTATTAAAAATGCATCAGTGAGCCTCATGTTCCTTCATCATCATCATCATCATCACACTGTAGTCTATTCTGATTTAATCACACATACAAATACTCACTAGAGGATCATCATCCACTGACAATAGTCCCAATAAATGCTGTATATTTGAGTATTCCTAGTATTTCACGACCTGGGAATGGCTAAAAATCTACGTTTCGTTCTCTTTTGCGGCACCATGTTGTGACTTCCAAATCAAAACAAGTTGCTTCGCTTTTCTGACTGCTTGTCCTTCTTCTTAACCTGTTTTTTCTTTGGACTTGTTTTTGTATTTAATCCACTCAAACAACACTCTGTCACCTTATTAAGTGATAGACAGTGACTTAAATCTGACACTGAGAGAACACCGCTCTCTGCTGGTGTATCCAGGCACAGCAGCCGTGGAGGTAAGCGCCAAGTGGTTTAGAGATTAAAAAAAGACAAATATTCATAATAATATCATAACAAGATCAAAAATATTAAGGTTCACTCTCCTTTATGTGTATTCTAAATGCTGTAATTGGTTAATGTGAATGAATACAACTTACTTCACTGTATTTATCATATTGTTAATAATATTAATAATCATCATCATTAGTTGTTTTGTGTTCTGGTTAACTTTAAAACATGCAGAAAAACAAGAGAATATTTTACAAAATACATTTTTGAAACAAAATAAGATCGACGAAGCAGAAAAGACGGGTCATGTTTATTATTATTATTATTTATTATTTCAAAACGTTTCACTCTTGTAACTCAAAGACAATAAACATACATTAGATACGTTATTCATTAGGATGAAATATTATATATGTCATATTCACACTGTCACCATCAGGTCCAAACAGAAAGTTTTTTTTACATTTTCTGACTTTTAGCGTCACAGGTTTGTTCTTTACTGTTAATATAATAATATATACATATTAATATATGCACACTTTATGTCTTACATTAGAGGCATTTTGACTTTTATCTTTTAATCACAAAATAAGTACAACATCAAGCAGTAAGCTGCTGGTGGAGCTCGTTTAAAGGTGTATAACACGTGATTTGGGAGTATTTCTGTTGTCTCTCAACGGCTCTCATCATGGCGGCGCGGCTTGTAGCTAACCTGGGGGGGAGGGGTGCTACGTTTCCAAGGCAACGCTGTCATTCTGGACGCCGTTATCGGCTGTAATGCTCACATGCACTAACATACACTAAAATGCCCGCTCACATGCACTAAAAGGCACATGATCTGAATGTCTTAGATTGCTGCTTTAAATATAACTCCACAAAGACTGAATATATTGTATATTACGTTCTTTCTTGGTCACAAATAGACGGTTTTGTTCTACAATCCTTCTCTGAGGAAATAAAGCACATCTTTCTAATTAATACCTCGTGAAGATGGTGTTTTCCTCACCAGCAGCTATAGATTTTTATTATAACTCACCAATTTAAATTATATTAAGGCTGAACGTTGGTCATGATTAGGTCACCTGGCCACCTCACTTAGAGCCTAACTTCCTGGTTAGCTACGTGCTAATCGACAGTGAACACGTTTAGCACTAACGGCTAAATGATTTACAGGGAAAAAATGAGGAGAGAAATGTAAAACTGTTGAGTTTGGCGGCTGCCTCAAGGACTTGTGGGTAATCGGAAGGAAGTGTCGGTTGCCTTGGTAACAGGAAGAGGAGGAACCAGTTCCACCTTAGAACTAATAAAAAAAATTTAATCTTGATTGAAATGAAAACAATCGATTGATGACATCACTGACGGAAACATTTGATTGGAACCTACTGGAGGTCTGAAGCCGACACCCACCGACCATGTTGCTGCCCCCTTGGAGAACGGCGGGTTCTGATTGGCTCCCCCAAAACTCTGTAGGGCACAAACAAAAGTTTCCTTAATTCCTTCCTTACTTCCTTTCCTCCTTCCCTCTTTCTGTTCCTCCTTCCTTACCTCACTTCCTTATTAGGTATTTCCTCCGTTTGTCTGTCAATCAAATCGTCGGGCTCTGTCAGTTGCTTCCTACACACACACACACACACACACACACACACACACAAACACAGTATTAGATACAAATTTAATTAAAAGTTATTTCTTGTGGCTCTAGTAGTATTTGTACTAAAACTTACACCAACTTTCTTCTTTTCTTTGTTTATATTTTGAAAATATATTATGCAGCCTTTTTCAGTTTTTATACTGTTTATATTTTTATTGATTTACAGGGAAATTTACTAAATACATATTTCATAACAATTAAAAGGAAGTAATGCAAAAACGTATTGATAAAAAAATACATATTAGATAAATATTTGATAAAGATAAATAAATAGAAAAATGAATAACTGAATTAATGCACATGTATTAGTATTTTACCTTTTTCCATCTACATGTATTTATTTGTGTTTCTACATTTAGACTTATATATTTATGTATTTATGTATTTATGTGTCTGAGGTTGTTGTTATTAACTTATCTGTAAAGCGAGATTTGTTTTGATTACTTTCACCAACCTGTAAAAATAAATGTAAATGTAAATGTAAAAATTAATAAATACATTTTGATCTTATATCAACAAAAGGGAAATTACAGTGATAACCAAATCACATAAAACATAAAAACCAAGAAAAAGAAAAGAACAAAATACAATAATGATAAATAAGTCCAATATATTACAAATTAATTAATTTAATTAAGTAAAGTAAAAGCTGAAAATATGACCTTAAAAACATGCATTTATTTTCTAATAAGTTACCAACATTATAATTACCTGATTTATTTCAGGTGTCATGTTTATTGTTTATTATTTGTTTCAGCATTTATTTATGTATTCATGAATGTTTTGAGGGAAAAGTCCTTTTTTTATCACTGCAGTAACCAATCACAGAAATCTATCAGACACTGCAGCTGCAATACTGCAGAGTTTCCTGTAGGGGGCAGCAGAGATGATCTTTTACTGTATTTATGGGGACTTTTTCTGAAACTACAGATCATTCATTAGAGCCACAGGAGCTTAGCTTAGCAACCTAGCATGTTTTATTATTTAGGAAAGACAGAAGGTCCTCACAAGTAAAAATGTCCTCATAAAGCAGGTGGACATACACACCCACACACACACACACTTACTGGATGTGTTTCTATGTAACAGAGTCGGGACTCCGTCTATAAAGAAGAGATAGCATGAATGCTAAATTAATTTCAATGGCCTTAAAACAGTTGTTAGCTTTAGCACTAATGTTTCATATGGTAAAACTGATAGCATTAGCATTAGCATTAGCGGTCCACTTCACCAAATCATAGCATTAACCTAAACGTTGTCAAATAGCAGTAGCGTTAGCGTTAGCACTGATCGGCTAACAGATGTGTTTGTTTACTTACGATCTGGAATCCCGCCTCCGGTCACCATGGCGATCGCTAGGTGACAACAGGAAGTAGATCAGAGAGACAGCGACTAAACGAACAAATACGGACATTAAAGAGGTGTGTATTTTTATTACCGGTTCTTTTTTCTTCTTCTGCGTTCTTCTCCTTGACTTGTGGTGTTCTGTGATTCGCTGCCGCTGCTCGTGTTGCCACGGGAACGAGACCTGGTGATCACATTTTTACAAAGAACGGAAAAAATCATGTTTTCCCAAACTTTTCGAAAACTTCGAAAACTGAACTTAAAAGACATTGAAACCTGTGAAATGTCTTTACTTTCTAATATTATATCATAACAAAATATATAAAAAAGAATTCAAAAATTAATTGTTGTACTGTTTATGTTATTGATTTACAGGGAAATGTACTAAATAAATATTTAATAACAATTAAAAGGAAGTAATACAAGGAACTTATTGATAAAAAAAACATTATATTAGATAAATATTTGATAAAAATAAATAAATAGAAAAATGAACAACTGAATCAATACACATTTATTAGTATAACAAAATATAAAAAAATAATAATTAAAGCTGATTTAAGAAGTTTTTTTCATTTTTATCATCGATTTTACAAGGTTCACACTTGCCAAAAAAAATATTTTGTTTGTCATGAAACTTAAAAGTTAGTTACTTTACTGAAAGATATATTAAATATCTCACCTCCCCCCCCTCCGCCAGATTGGTCGATCTCCGTCCAGACTTCTGCTCCGCCTACAAGACGAAACAGGAAACGTGTCATTCATTCGTTACTGTTTTCACCTTGTGACGTAGAGACACCGTATACGTCTCTGGTAGAGACCTGTCAATCACTGTGTAGCCCCGCCCTAAAGCATCCCCTGCCTTTAAATCTCCTTTTCTTTTGCCTTGTGTTTTGATGCTTTTAATGGTTTTATGTGAAGCACTTTGAATTACCTTGTTGTTGAAATGTGCTCTACAAATAAACTTGCCTTGCCTTGCCTTATGGTCTGTTTGACTCTAAATGGACCATAATGTACTAAATGAACATCATGCTGTATTGAAGAAGACTTGAAACTAGAGATTGAGACCATAAACTCATGTTTACAATGTTTACTGAGGTAATAAATCAAGAGAGAAGTAGAGTCATTTTCTCATAGACTTCTATGTTTCTTACCTCTGAGGTCGTTCTCCACCTTCTTCTTCTTCTTTGGTGTTTGGTGGAAATTTTGGGTTGAAGAGGCCGCTGGAACCAAATTATATTTCCGGATTAATCCGATTATCTACCAGATTAAATGAGGAGATATATTCTGTTATTCTGTGATGTCACCAGGTGCATTGACAGAGTTAGACAATAAAATCTTTATGCTTCTACAAATTTTATTATTTCTACTCGTTTACCTCTGAGGACCACTGTTTTCCCATGGTGCACTGGGCTTCACGTGAGCCCGCTCTGCCCCGCCCTCTGACCTGCAGGAGTCAATGATCACATGACATCTAAAATGTTTTTAATCCAAACAAGTCTCTCTCTCTGTCACTTTCTCTGTCTCGCTCTCTCACCTCTGAACAGCAGGGGGCGCTGTCTGCATAGTCATTGGTTCATTGGGGGCACTCGCTATCTGATTGGCTGGAGGAGAGGAGGCGGAGACTGTGAAATTCACAAACACCAATTTTAGAATAAAGAAAATAGGAAAGTAATACATGAAACAATTTTCAATTAGTATGAAATGTTTTACAGTCCTCAGCTTTGACCAATCACCTCTTTGATTTAATATCAGTCTGACAACATTTCTGTTGAACAACTTGAGTTATTAATATGTGAGAGTCAACACATCAATTCATTGATAATTGCAGAAAGTGACGATATTTGCTCCTTTTATTGTATGTGAATGTTTGAATGACCCTGAGATAATAATAGTAATAATAATAACAACAATAACAATAGTAATAATAATAAGGATAATAATGATATAACAATAATAATGGTAATAAAATAATAATAGTAATGCTAACAGTAACAATACTAGTAATAATAATAATACTAATAATTCAAAAGTGTGCATACTGTGACGTTTTGGCCTCCGATCTGTTGTTGTTGTCTTGTTGTTCATAGTTTTGTTTCTCAGAAGCCCAACGTTCAGTCGAGGAAGAGTCAGAGTGGGCGAACGAGCAAAACTACACAAGAGAGAGAGAATGAATCTGTGTGTTTACAGTGTTTTTAATCGAAAATAAAACATTTAATTAAAAGATCTTTTATGAACTTTTGTATTTCATAAACAATGATAAGTAATAAGGTTGTGTGTCTCTGTAAGTGTGTGTGTGTGTGTGTGTGTGTGTGTGTGTACCTGTTGTGTTTCAGTTTGCATGTTAATGGATTGGACTCTGACATCCTGAACAAAATAAAAAAGTGAGTCAGTGAGAGAAAATAAAAATTTTCTGAAGGCTCCTCATAAACCAAAACAAAATAAATCTTTATTGACGTCACCTGAAGAACGCGTGATGTTCAACACAACATCTCCAGAGACGTTTACAGTCGGATCGATGCGACATCTGAAAGTAGAACGACGTCTCTGAACCCTGAAACATACACACACACACATACACACACACACACACACACACACACATGTACACACTCAAACACACACACACAGAGACACACAAAGACGTAGCATTAGCATTGTACAGCTACAGACTGGTATCAAGCCAAAAAGCATTAGCATTAGCATTAGCATCAGAACTCACATTTTTTCCAACGATTCTGAGCTCAAATGTTTCGTTCTTAAAGTGAAGTTTGTTGATTCTCTGCCTGAAGAAAAGAGTCACACGTCACATGATAAGAGCAAAAACAACACTTATTTATCTTGTGTATTCATATTTATACAAATATTTGTTTATGTTGTGTATATATTTAAAACACTCTTTCTTTCTTTTAGTTTTATATTAACAAAAATATTTATGTTAACATAAACTAGTGATTCATATTTATACACACTTATTATTGTTATGTTTTTTTACAAACTTTTGTTTGTTTATTTATGTTTTTCATATTGTTTATTCATCTTTTATACATTTGTTTGTTGATTATTCATATACATACAGATATGTCTTTACGTTATTTATTTATTTTATATTTGTGTTTTATTTAAATCCATACTATGATTCATATGTTTACAAATGTATTTTTGTTTTTATATATACATATATTTTTACAAACCTTTATTCATGTTTATTTATCTTTATGCAAATATATATACGTTGTTAATCTTTAATTATTCAAGCACTGTTTATTTATAGAAACGTGTGTTTACTTTGTTTTTATTCCATCCATCCATCTTCCTCCTCTTATCCGGGGTCGGGTCGCGGTGGCAGCAGGCCAAGCAGGCCGACCCAGACCTCCCTCTCACCGGCAACATGTTCCAGCTCATTCTGGGGGATCCCGAGGCGTTCCCAGGCCAGCTGGGAGATGTAATCCCTCCAGCGTGTTCTGGGTCTTCCCCGGGGTCTCTTCCCAGTTGGACGTGCCTGGAACCCTCCAGTGGGAGGCGTCCAGGAGGCATCCTAATTAGATGCCGAACCACCTCAGCTGACTCCTTTCTACGTGAAGGAGTAGCGGCTCTACTCCAAGCTCCCTCCTGATGACCGAGCTCCTTACCCTATCTCTAAGGCTGAGCCCGGCCACCCTACGGAGGAAGCTCATATCGGCCGCTTGTAGCCGCGACCTTGTCCTTTCGGTCATGACCCAGAGTTCGTGACCATAGGTGAGGGTAGGAACGTAGACCGAGTGGTAAATTGAGAGCTTTGCCTTCCGGCTCAGCTCCCTCTTCACCAAGACGGTCCGGTGCAGCGCCTGCTTTACTGCTGCAGCCGCACCGATCCGTCTGTCGATCTCCCGCTCCATCTTACCCTCACTCGTGAACAAGACCCCGAGATACTTGAACTCCTTCGCTTGAGGTAGGCACTCCGTCCCCACCTGGAGGGAGCAATCCACCGGTTTCCGGCAGAGAACCATGGCCTCAGATGTGGAGGTGCTAACTCTCATCCCCGCCGCTTCACACTCGGCTGCAAACCGCCCCAG
>NW_022280884.1:1082-16162 GCF_004355925.1 Anarrhichthys ocellatus | reverse complement strand
ACCTATCGTTGTTATATTTAATTCATTTTCCGTCAGAAGTGGCACGAAAGTGCGTAACGTTAACGTCAGTGTGTACGTGTTGAGGTGTACGATAGAGAGAGTTAGATGCGCTTAGAGCAGACAGGTGTTAGCGATGGGGCAGAGGAAAAGTAAGTATATTTAAGTGGTTAAGCGGTAACGTTATTAAATGTAAAGTTTGGGTTAACTGTTTGATTTGTTAAAGAAACTAAGTGTGACATTAACCTACATGGAACTAATATTAATTAGCTGTTTATAATTGGCTTGAACAGGGACTAGAACAAGTTCTTTAATCACAGTTGACTTTGTAGCAGGGCTTTCCCTGCCATTATATAGGGCGAAGGACCTTTCTGCACATGAATATAAAATCAATGTGGAGAGCTTCAGGGCTGTGAAAATCCTCGCAACCACATTTAAGGATTGAAAATAAAAATTGACAGTGTCCAAAGCACAAACTAACTTCTGGAAAAGACGAGCGAATTGGGATTTGTCCTTGAAAGGATTTAAAAATTTAACACAGATTTCCAAGAGTTTACAGATGTTGGTAGTAGTGTACCTTGACAGATTACAAGTGCCCATTTTCGACCTGTTGCAAGAGAAGTCTGTCTAACTCAGGTACATTTTAATTTATATTTTTTGGGGTTATGTGTACATCTTGTCAAATTTTGTTCCAAAGAATCTCATGGAAATTAGTCTAAATTTCTGCTTTGTTCGGCTTTGCTCTTAGTTCTCTTTTCAGCCTAAAAAGGAGCCGGATGTACAAGATGGATTGAGAA
Organism: Anarrhichthys ocellatus; assembly: GCF_004355925.1. Lineage (NCBI taxonomy): Eukaryota > Metazoa > Chordata > Actinopteri > Perciformes > Anarhichadidae > Anarrhichthys > Anarrhichthys ocellatus. Next base: position 15,368 of record NW_022280884.1, on the reverse strand, counting down.
AAAGAAAGTTCCTGAAATATTTGCGGAACTCCAAACTCAGGGCATTGTTACAGAAAAAAACAGGCTGAAACTCGTCAAAGTTTGCGTCTCTGACTTGGTGGAGAGGCACAGATTGTAAGTTTTGCAGTTTATAATAACAGCGATTAAACAAATATGCTCACTTGCCACGATTGGACTTTTAAAATCATGTACAGCATACGTTTATTGTATGTATGTATATCTGCGAACACCTCCAGGTGGATGCTGTCCACAGAATGTCACATATTTACCTCCCATGCCAGATTTCACAACTGCCCTGGCCCTTGAGTATCAGGTGGAAGCAGCCACAACATATACAAAGTTATTGTTAAAAATTCTTATGTACATCACGTTTCTTTGCATTTGCATTACCTCTTCCAGGCCTGAACCGTCTTTTAAGAGCATAAAAGGCTGAGAATGTAACTTAAACCAGTAAAGGTGTGTAAGCATCAGATTCTAATGAAAACATCATGAAACAGTGAAATCAACTGTCCCGAGCCAGTTTTTTGAAGAAAATCTTTGAAATTATGTTTACTTTCACAAAATCCACTTTTGGCCTCTTCCCAGCCTGAAACTTATTTTAACTTATTTCTCCATTAAAGTCTGCTTGTAGCATTGACCAGGTAAAAATCACCGTACTTGCATTTAGGTGGCATTTGCCGACAATACAAGAATAGGACTTCTTACAATCAGCATCTATTTGATTTTGCTGTAAAAACAGTTTGCCCAATTATTATATAAAAAGAGTTTGATTGTTGTATTCATTTGTTAATATGCCCTGAAAAGACTGATGAGCTTGGTGGTTCTAAATATTAACTTCCATTTTCATTTGTATTGCGTTGCTTTTCAGGGTTAATACAGCAAATGCAGTGCCAGCAAATGCAGTGCAGTGCAGTGGTCAAGAAAAGAATGGAAAGTGGAAGACCAGTAAAGCGCAAGACATCAGATATGAACCAATGCGTCAAATCCTTCATGAGGGACTTCACTGCATTTGACTGACAAACTGAAACTAAGATAGAACCAGCAAATACTCTGAATGCTAACTAAAACTATGAAATTGAAAAGTCAAAACTAATATAAAATATTAAAAGGGGTTTCCACAGTTGAGGGACTCTCCAGCTGCTTTCCCACATCTGATCTGTGTTCAGAGAGCTTTGACACTTTCAGGTAGGATGTTTTGCCACTCAACATCATTGTTTGGAAAGGGATTGCGCGACAATGCATCAGCGTCAATGTTGCTACCTCCTGGTCGGTACTGGAGGGTGAAGTTGTATGTCGAGAGCGCAGCAAGCCAACGATGCATTTAGTTTGCCTGTCGTGAGGACATACGTTAAGGGGTTGTTATCTGTCCTCACAGTAAAACCTGCTCCATAGAGATAGTCATGAAATGTATCTACCACAGCCCATTTAAGTGCCAGGAATTCAAGCTGATGCACTGGATAGTTGTTCTCCGAGGAACTCAGCTTTTCAGCCTTTTATGCTCTTAAAAGACATTTTAGGCCTGGAAGAAGCCAAAAGTGGATTTTGTGAAAGTAAACAGTTTCAAAGATTTTCTTCAAAAAAGTGGATTTTGTGAAAGTAAACATAGTTTCAAAGATTTTCTTCAAAAAAGTGGATTTTGTGAAAGTAAACAGTTTCAAAGATTTTCTTCAATAAACTGGCTCAGGACAGTTGATTTCACTGTTTCATGATGTTTTCATTCACCTTTACTGGTTTAAGGTACATTCTCAGCTTTGTATGCTCTTAAAAGACGTTTCAGGCTGGGAAGAGGCCAAAAGTGGATTTTGTGAAAGTGAACATAGTTTCAAAGATTTTCTTCAAAAAAGTGCCACAGGATGGTTGATTTCACAGTTTCATAATGTTTTCATGAGAACCTGATTCTTAACCAGTAACATATACACAATATTTTCACATCTCAACACATCTCACAAGTGTTACCTGTATTCTAGCATCAAAATTATTAAAATGGACTGTTACTGTACTTAAGTCGTTTTTTTGGATATCTGTACTTCACTTTACTATTTATATTTCTGTTGACTTTCACTTTTAATTCAATACATTTTGCAAAGAAAACTGATACTTTGACTCCGATACATTTCCCATGAAACCATCGTTACTCGCTACAAAATCAAATCTATCTTTAGAAAAAAAATGAATCATGAGACCAACGTCGGGGACTGTGGTGGAACAAGCAGGTTTGGCGAATCAGTGGTCCTAGCTTGCAAGTTAAATCATTGGTTAATCACGTTAATGCGCAATTGCAAACAAGTGCTCTCAAAGCCGCGTTTTTTAAATTCCCAGTGATGCCCAGGATGCTAGCTAGCGAGCGACTACATGAGCAGAATTCCACTCTACGATGACTGATTTCATGACGGAAGCAGAAATGGAAGCACCTGCTACTCCCGCAACAAACTACGGTGGTGACGAAGACCAACACCCGTGGATCACTAGCGAGTTAGTGAGCTGAGGAAGTGTTGACAGTTGTGAGATGTTGTTGATTTGAGTCATCTTAGCTATAATCATTGCAGCACTAGTTGGCTAACGTTAGCTAGCCACCACACCATAGGATTGACAGGAGCTGCGAGAGCGCAGCATTAGGGAAATCCTTCCCAGCTGTGCGCAAGCTGTCTGTGAAGCTGAACACACCTCTACCTGCCTCAGCGGCCTGTGAAAGGCTATTTAGCATCGCAGGACTAGTCTTCAGCCCAAGAAGAGCGAGACTGAATTCTCGCAATTTTAAAAACCAACTTCTTTTGAAGATGAACAGGACATTTTTCAGTTTCAAGTAATGACTGGGTTGTTACTTTCGGTGCTGCTTTATTACCGATCATGTTTTGATATTTGAGTCATTTTGTGGATGATCAGATCGAGTTATGATGGTAGCAGTCGCCCAATTGCAGATTCAGCTTGACCTTTGCCTATTGTATTCAAATCAGGCCCATAGGAGTTTACAAGGCATGTGTCCTTTCTCTAAACACTGACCTGATGCATCAAGTGGATATTTCTTGCTGAACACAATATTATGCATTTGGTCATGGTGGCCACATCATTTAAAAGAATAAACTTCATAATTCTGACCCTTTGCTTTTTTATTAACAGCATTTACTTGTACTTTTACTTTCAATACTTAAGTACATTTAATATCACAAAATTACTTTTGATACTTAAGAACAGTAAATATCAGATACTTTAAGACTTTTACTCAAGTAGTATTCTAATAGGTGATAATTGGTAATAGGCGCTTTTACTGGAGTCATTTTCCAGTAAGGTATCTTTACTTTTACTCAAGTATGGCCTTTGGGTATACACCACTGCTTAAAAGCATCAGTGTGTAACTATGGTAACATGGTGTGTTAGGAGTAGTCTTTTCAATAGTTTTTAGTGTCAACTGTGCTGAAATAAAACACGACTTGGTGTTGAGATGGAAGTTGTTCGTTTCTACTTTCCTGCTATCTTTACTTTGCTACTGTCTTTTAGAATATTAGTATTTATTTATGTCCATAAAAGGACACAGAGAGAACGTTGAAACATAGAACACAGAACATGAAAGAAAACACGTAGGTATTGTCCAGGACCTTCACCTTACACAACTTTAGTATCAACGAAATTCAGAGCGTTACCAGTTTTGCACTCCACAATTTTTTCAACTGCTATTTCTAAGGTAAATAATGAACTTTCAATTTGATATGGTGTGTATCTTTTAGCAGATTAATAAAAGACTTTCAAAATTCAATTAATACCTCAAAAAAGTAAAATGTGTATTTCAGGCTCCACATCGGGAACCTGTGCACACATCACACCCTCCATTAAGTTTTTGCTCCCACCTAAATTTGCCCCAGAAGGGAAGTGCTCCTGTTGTATCAACCTGTATGCAGCCCTCCATACAGATTTTTGAAAAACTGAGTCCAAGTCCACAGATGCACCCTCCCACCTAAACAGTATATATTTTGTTTGTTTTACTTAATTCAACTTTACAATATTGTCTGTACATTTTATTTTCCAACATAAACATGGGCCAGATGGGTTTATGGGCTAGATCTGGCCTGCCAGACAAATTCATAAGGTTCCACGTGTCAAATGTATTGTTAGACCTAGCCCACAAAGTCAGGGAGGTTGACTTTGAAGACAGTTTCAGGAGGAGAGAACTGGGATTCTCCCTAGGTTTTTGGAGTTTGAAGCCTGGTCTAAATGCTGCACTTTTCTATTGCCAGGAATAACACTCTAAAGGGTAAAAAGTATATATATATTTTTTTTTTTATTAATTCATTTATTTCATTGGCTTTTAAGTAGTCAAAATTGACTTTATTTCATCAAAGTGAATAAATTCATAACATTTAAATCAACATCACAATCAGAATTGAAAACAAAGCTCTGAAGGCACTGAGGAATATTACACTTTCAACTCATATACAACTCAACATTAAACTGACTTGTTATAGTCACAGTTTGTATGGAGCATTACAACAGGTTGCATAATATCATGGTACATTAAGTGTTGTATGTTAAAGAGCAGAGCAATTTCTAAGAAATGTAATATACAAAGTAAACCAATGCAAGCCTTCCCATAAACTCAGCATCGATCCTTTCAAACAGACCAGATCATACTTCCCTATGTTGCAACAAACTCAATTCATACAGAGGAATCTTAATGAGTGGATTCCCTCAGAGTTCAACTTTGATCCACTTGAACATGCACGTTCGTGCGTGTGCGCGCATGTTCGCGCGCACGCACACACACAGTAAACCAATAGCAAAGCTGCTTTTATGTTGTTAACCTCCAACTGTGGAGTCCAAAATGGAGGGAGACATGTCTAAGTTCATTCAGTTGTATATTAATCTCTGTAGCAGCAAACAAACAGCGATGCAAAGACCTTAGACATGGTTTGCAATCAGTCACCACAGATGGTGTAACAACCTGTGTGGGCTTGGGTAAGTGTTTTGTTCTTACTAGCGTAATGCAAAGTTTAAAAAAAAGAAATTAAATCTGCAAGCAGCGATGAACAGCCTTTTGCCTTATGCGCATGTCCGAGTTACACGCCAGTGCTGGAAATTACGCAAATTCTGTCCCAGAACACATACTAATTATGTCATGTTACTATATATCATATTTAAACACACATTTAAATTTCATGTTAATTGGATGATTTTTGTTTTAGGTACTGCCAATTTCCTGTTGTCAGTAGGTGGTGCAATGACTATATCTCAATATGGATGTGTAGATTCCTTCGGGTCTGGACTTATACAGCATGTGAAATTTGGGACAGATTGGATGATATAAAGTGAAGTTACAGCAGCTTTGCATGTCATTACGAAAGATTCACATTGCCTGCCTTGCTACAGCAACGCTGTTCCACAAAAACTCAGAGACAAATCTGATAAACCTTCTGGGAGGAGTTTGAAAAAGTTTGTATAAAATACATGAAAACTACTAAACTAAATTAAAAACGGCCAACTTTTGGTTGAGCAGAGTTAATTACAGCCAATGAGAAATATGTCCGAACTCATAGCACTTTCAGTGCCAGGGCCCTAAAAAGAAAGACTAACCAATTTAAGATGCTGACAAGTAGTGAGCCGAGGACAAGAGAGCGCTAATTAAATGGTTGGATTAAATAACTACTTGAAGCAGATGTCTGTTCATATTTCATTGTTGATTTTTTTTTTACACATTATTGATCAGTGTGGTAATAAACACTTTGTGGCCTCAGAGATATTGAAAGTCCAATGAGTAAAGAGCACTTGCATGTTCAGTGCACATCAGCACACTAGCTAGAATTGAGCCCGACCACAATACAGATGCCTTCAGTAGACATTTGGGTTAGTTTTAAACCACAGTATTGCACAAATTGAGAATATTTTGAATTGTGAATATTTAAAATATTTTAAGAAATTAGAAGATCACCATTGAGATTACAATTCATCCTGAAGGGGACACCAAATTTTATGACAATCCACCCATCAATTTATAGTTTGTTTAGAATACATTTTGTTTGTTTTGTAACCAACCCTAGGTACTGCCAATAATCACACGAGCAAACTCATATTTTCAAACTAACATAATGTCTTGGTCTTTCTGAACTTCATTACAAATAACTGAAACAATTTTCTCTTCCTGTAGAGGAAAAGCACTCTTTCACAATTTCCCCCCTTATTTCCCATGCTGAATCTATTCATTTGGAAAAGCTGTTAACTCCTAGATGAAACGATGGACATTGAAGCTTTTTTTCCCCAGCTTTAGGTGAAGTTACTCCTGTTTGACATCTCCCCTCAGCTTCCTCTTCACTCGAGAGTAAGGGCTCAGTGCGTCGTCCATGATGAAGTCATACAGGACTTTCACCCAAGATGTGTACTGAGGCAGGTCATCATAATACTCTGCTGCTATTTTCTTCACCTGAAAACAAAGAGGAAACAAAAGAATAAACACGGAATATTGCTTTAAGGTTGCATTTTAGATTAGATTTCAAAGAGCTGTTTACAGTTTACATACAGATCATATTGTGGTTTCGCTTTTGTTTCCACACAAGTGGGTAATGCTGATGTGACTTTGAAAAGAAACAACTGTTATACTCTCCTCAAACATACATTAAAAAACACAATATTGTTACCTCACCATTTGTAAAACGCACTACATTCAAACTTGACAAACAAAATAAAACTCATCAAAAATATCCTGCTTAGCCTATGCAATATTAGTATTAATCTAAAAAAAAACATAACCAAATAAGCAAAGGCTAGGGAGAACTGTATTTTCTAACTTTGATTTGAGTGTTTCAAACCAACACCGATCATGTCAGGCTGCAGGCTGTTAAGGGGTGGCCCATTGTTACAATTGCATTATTTATTTATGTGCACTGTGCCATTGCACAGATTAAATACCATAAACAGATAGATAAATAATTAAATTGTTACAGTTGCCAGTTGACTCTAATCTAATAATCATGGAGTGAACCTTTACAGTCCATACACACATTTATTGAGAGAACCAGATTATAACCAAGTATAGTTCACAACCTTTTCATACAAATTTAAAGAAAGTAAGAAGGGTCATGGTAAATAAATTATTTTTGAACCAACAATGTAAGATCATGACCCAATTATCTTTGGCCCACAGTGTGAAATCATGATCCAATTATCTAATTTAAACATCTTTTCTTTTTTTTTAACTATTCTCTCTGATAGTAGATACTGATTTAATTAGTGTTATCTCAATATCAAAAACTTTCTGGTTTCTATACCAACCCCAAACTCCCTTTGTCTCAAGATGAGAGAAATCTCAGTCTTGTCATGTTTGTTGACATCAAATCCCCTTTGATAGTTAGTTAAAGAGACAAACACAAGATCATAAAGTATGTTCATGTAACAAGTATCATAGATAATTTTAAAAAAGGGTTTCATTGAAACACCATTCTCACACAGTGACAAACACAGGATGTGCAACCATGTTGGAGGATTTAGTTAAGCTCCCTGCCTAGACAGATTTGTATCCACCCAACTGATTTGTTCCTTCCTAACCTCATGTAAATGCAGCTGACAGTATGATTTGTGCCACCTGTGGGTAACAGTGATCTCCATAGTCATGCAGCTGTACTAACCATGGGCAGCCTGCGTCCTGGGATGCTGGGGAAGTCATGGTGCTCATTGTGGTAACCCACGTTGAAGGTGAGCAGGTTGAGGGAGCCATAGTAGGAGTACGTCTCATGGCCCTTGAGGAACATGTAGTGCTCAGCTATGAAATGACCAGAGATGGGGTGCAAGCCCATCCCCAGCATTGAGCCAGCCAGCATGTAGACCACAGGCTTGGCCCCCCACAGCCAGCAGAGCAGGATGTCAAATGTGAGCTGGAAGGCTATGTTGGTCACCTCCAGCTGAGTGATAGGTTTGGGGTTGATGCAGAGGGGCCGAATGGCATAGAACAGAGGTTGCAGAATAATCCAGATGAATTTGCGAAGGCGTGTGCAGAAGAACCAGCCTTCAAACTCAGTGGGGATGTCTACATCTATCCCATCTCCACCCAGGTAGCGGTGATGGTCCAGGTGATAGCGTTTGAAGGAGGCAGAGTAGGGCAGGCCAATGGGCAGGTTGGCAAAAATGGCAAAGTAGCGATTCCACATGGCCTTGTTGTTTCCAAAGGCTGTGTTGTGGGAGATCTCATGAATAGCAAGCGTCATTGAGTGGTTGATACAGCTGCCAAAGGCATAAGTCCAAAACAAAACCCATTTCCATTCCAAGTCTTTGACCATGTAGAAAGCTAAAAACTGTATCGCTACCATCATGCACACAATCCATTTCAGCCTTGGGTCAGGAACCATCAATGACTTGATTTCTGGGTATTTGGCTGTAGGAGAAAAACAAGAAACTTCAGTTAAACTCAGTTCATATTCATATGCTGAAAATAAATAATCATCAGATCATCTGGTAAAAAACATTTAAATTAAGGAATTCAGCTAAAGATTTGAATAAAAAAAATTTCAATAAAAAGAGAAAAGTTGTATACAGCTGCATTATTTAGTTTAAGCTAATGTAATAAACAAAGAGTGCTGAGTCAAGTACTGACTGGCACCTTGTGAAATGTATTCTACCATCCCACCATTGTTTAAGAGGTCAGAAGGCAGCAGCAAGAAAAAAAACATCTACAGTGCATGCTGGCATAAGCACATTCTGATACACAAGCTTTCCAGTTGAATATTGTCAAATGTTAATTCTATTTCATTATTTCAAGAGTGATCAAGTGGTAGCCAGTGGAAACATTCAAAAAGCAGGTGAGAATTGTTACAGAATTTCACTTCAGGAATGCAGAACTCTTCATACCGAAGATTTGGAGTGCTTTCTTTAATTACTGAAAAAATAAAAATGAATAGGAGGGCTACAGTGAAACGCCTGAAATGGAAAGTCCTTTGTGGGGTCCTTTTTAGGCTGAAGATTGGGATGTTGTTGTATTGGACTGCATTATACTAGAGGAAATGCCTCGGATACAGCTTAAAATGTTGGATTGGGTATTGGCAAGTACAGGAGTCAATGCCCCAATCCGGTATCACTTCATCATATCATTTATCAGCTCATTATGTGACACAGAAACAATATAAATGCGTGTCAATCACTACCCGATCCGTACATTCTGCGCTATCTGCACTCGTACAAACTAGTACTATACACTTCTGTTTAAACAGTCTTGTGCACTCTTGTTGTTCACAATATAGCAATATAAAAGAAAAAATAATCTGTGTTGACAACTAAACAATATTTAAAATCAGTTTTGGGGCGACTGTGGCTTAATGGTAGAGCAGGGTCGTCCTTCAATCAGAGGATCGGTGTTCGATCCTCGGCTCCGCTTGTACACGGCGATGTGTCCTTGGGCAAGAGACTTAACCCCAATTTGCCCAGCAGGCTGTTTCTGCGGAATATGAATGAGTATGAATGTCAGATAGCCCTGATGGGCAAGTGGGACTTTGCATGTGTAGCGCACTGTTATTTCATATTTTTTGTCCATTTAAAATTCATATTTGTATTATTTCAATGGTTTTAAAACATTACATAACTGTATATAGGATAACTGTACCAACTGTGAAGGGAAGCAATTTATTGTATTGACACTTTAGAAGAGAGCGCTGTCGCTTTAAAGAAGAGTTTCGAAAACATGCTATATGTAGGCTGAAGGCAAAAAATGTGCTTGTGCTTAACCTTGGGATCTGTTAATAGAAGTTGCAAAACAAAGATGGATGCATCTATGGACAGTTCATTTTAAGGGTGCAACACATGGTAGCCTTTGCCATCAGTGTATGAATGGGTGTGAATGGTAGAATTATGACATGTAGTAGTGCTGGGCGGTATATCGGTTTTAATTTCCCGTATGATATGAATTTTTCACACACCGTCATAGCAGTTGTTTCGGCATAGCCGAAACAACTGCTGTAACTCTTCAACAGGCAGCAGAATATATTGTTCGCCGCTATCAGCGCTACGGTCGGAGCTAGTTGTCTTAACTGTATTGAGAGGGACCTCTAATCGTGGTTATAATAACAATTAATAACCCACAACTAACGCTTTTTAACAGGGCAAAACACCACGACACAGTTTGTGACAAATAAACAATTTGTAACACTAATAATTGTACATTTATAAAATTTCACCGCCAAACGGCATGTTGGGTACAGCTTGCTAGCTAGCCCGCTAGCACAACATTCTGTTAACAGCTGGGAGAGGCTCCGTCGCTACAGTAACGTTACATTAAAGAACAGAACAGAGCAATGCAGGATGCAGTTCTGTCAGTGAGGTAAGATGTAAACCAGTCTAACGCTATGCCAGATATGCCAACCCAATCACGTAGCCTGTTAATCAGGATGTTATGTAGGGGTCGCCAATAGGTGGGCCGCGGTCTGGATCCGGACCCAGACGCCGTTGTATCCGGACCCAGGACCTAAAACCGATAATTGAGAATTATTACATTTTGACAGAGCGCCTCTATTTTAACCGGCACAGCTTTTTCAGCCTTCACGCTACTTGTTCAGCGGTGCAAATCACATCACGTGATGCAGCTCAGCCAATCAAATATGGGTATTCTGACAAGTTTCCTGAATCGAGTAAGATACACACACGGGAGAGACAAGGAGAGAGGACGAAGAGTAGGAGAATAATTACGTGAGTCAGAGAAGTTATTTCACATGACGAGAGAAAAGTGGTCCGCGAGACCAGAGAGACCAGAGTCTTTAACCAAGAATGAGCAGACTCATTCAGGTTAATTCTTCCCACGGACAGTTTAAAACCAGTGTGTCTCACATGTTCAGAGACCATGACGATTATTAAAAGCGGTAATGTGAAGCGCCACTACGAGACAAAGCACAACTCTTTTGAGCAAATATACCCACTCACATCTGAAATTCACCGTCCAATGATGTTACCAGAGAGAATAGAGCTGAAACAAGTGGTTTAATAACCACAGATAAAGATCATGCACACTAATTTATCTTGTTAGAAGATGAGAAAAATGTGGCTTTTTCATTGACATCACTGAATAAAGTGAATTTTAAACTGCAGGGCAAATCGGTGAAATTCATTTTTCTAAAATGAATTACTTTATTTTAAGATGCACATTTTTCAAAAGCTTTCTGTTGTGTCAGTTATCCATCCAGTTAAATTTGAAAACTGAGAATAATAATTGTTAAAATATAATTGATGTGTACTTTCTTTATTTGATTTGACAGTTGTTGACTACTTCAATATATATATATATATATACATACATACATACATACATACATACATTCATTCAACTATCCGCCATTAACCATGGAAAAAAATAACCTCTATTTCTGCTTAGTAGGTGTTGTGGAAGTCCCAGATATCCCGGGAAACTAAACGCCGTCATGTCTGGTTCATATCATTGTCCAGAGAAGCTCTGTGGATTTTATCGAAGTGTATTCACTGTGTCTAGCAAGCCACACGTTGCTGTTTACTACAGCTGTATGAACACAAAATAAACTGATTTGGCTGTGATTTAACGGCAATAAACCGACAAAAAGGGACTCCGAAATAACTACGTAATGATGCTGATTGTAGGCTACTCGTCTTCTCAATGGAGCTCGGATGGATAGGCTATGCTAACATTGTAGCAGCAATGCTACAATGCTGTGTCCACCAACACTCAGAATAACGTCATCTAGAAGTAAATACGGCAGCGTCTATTCATTGTTTGTACCATATGGTTTACACACACACATTTATACACATAGTTTGGTCCGGTCTCTATTGATATGAGGTATCGTAGAGCTCTGGGTGAACACAGACGGCTACAGTATTTATTTCCTGATTCAACAACGTAAACATGTTGGAGTCCTTGAGGAGGAAGGGAGTTCAACAGCAGGGTTAGTCACTACAGAATCCTACTTTTGTTCCGTTTTGAAGTGAGGAACGTAACGTCCCTCCAGTAGCTCTTCTGGTGCTGGTGTTTACTCGTTATCCAGATTGACAAGCATGACAAGTTAGCGTTAGCTCGTTAATAACAGCAGTAAAGCAGGGGTGGTATAGTTTGCAAGACTAAAGACACATTTTTATTCACTCGCCTTTTTTGACCCATTAATATCCGATTCATCGATTAATCGAAAAAATAATCGCCAGATTAATCGATTATTAAAATAATCGTTAGTTACAGCCCTAGTACAAAGATTAATAATTCAACAAGAGACAGTTCTGCTGTTAATGAGTATCGTCATTCATGGTCCCACACTCTCAATACAATGGCAGTACTTTGTTTACAAAATAACTTATGCTAACAGTGAGACGACATTATATATGAAAAGCTGTAAAGAATACTATACATCCTAAATTATACAAAACTAGTCCTGGTCCAAGAGGATTGAGGCAGATCACCTGATTGTCATTCATGGGAACTTTGACACAAAGGAGGCCTTTGTGTTTGCCACAATAAAAGGAGCATTGTATATGGGGCTGACCCATAAATTCAATGATGACAATCATTCGTCATAGAGCCCTAAGTCAAATGGTCAGTGTCTCAGTTTAATCGTATCATGTCTCAACAATAAGGATTGCCAAGTTACCCAGGGAAAGTAAAATAGTCAATCTACCAGCTCACTTACCTAGTAAAAAAATATTTTTTTCCAGAACTGATGATGGAAGTGTGACTGATTGGGTCAAGTTCAGCTCTGAGAGCAGAATTGAAGGTGGCTAGCAGCTCCAGCCCTGTCAGCTCTACAGCACCCGGACTAAGCCACTTCTTGGGGCCCATGTACTTAGTGCTCGCTGTGCCCTTCCTGCTAGGAGTGACGTTAACTGTTAAACTGGGGTGGACTGTCTGACTGCAATGTCGGCAACTCACCCGACTCATCTTGAAAATCCGACCCCATCTCTTTTACCATTTTAACAATGTGATGATTCAATTATTTACGAGAGCACAGTGTAAATATACCCTGGTACAAGTAAAAGCCCTGCATTCACAATGTTACTGAAGTGAAAGTACAAAAGTATTAGCATCGAAATATACTTAAAAGTACCAACATTAAAAGTATGCTCATTATGCAGAATGGCCCATTTCATATAATCGATTTATTAGTGGTGTAAGGGACCATTGTCGATCCGTAATCCATACAGATCCCCCTTCTCAGTTTGGCATGCATGTGAACCACGGCTAAATTACAGTTTACCGTTAATCATCAGTGTGAAATAAAGTTTTAGTGACGATCATTATCCACCAATATTCAGTAAAATATGCGATCGGGACATTGGCATAAAGGCTTTTCTAGTCGCTGATCTCTGATAAGCTACATTGTAAACAACCAATCCGTGTTTAAATTGACATGAGTAGAGCTAGTAACTATTTGTGTTTTTACAAAGAAAATAATCACTGTAATTTACGATAAAGTAAAAGGATAACATAAATAGATATTAGAGATAAAATGATGACCTGTTTAACTTCCTAACACAAGCTCTAAGCAGCTTATAATTAGTGCTGGGCAACGATTAAAATATTTAATGGCGATTAATCGCATTGTGGCAAAGTTCGATAATGAATTCAAAAGTAGTGTATTGCGCAATTTTATTTTAAAAGTACTGCTATATGAACAAAAGGGCAATAACATTTGGTTTGCAAACACTTTAAACACATAAGGTTCTTTTTAACAGCAGTATTCCCTTTACACAGTAGCAATCATATTTCTTATATTATATCATTCTTATATCATATGTATATTTTCCCTTTAACTCACGAGATGCAGGTAGCAGGTTTTATACTTAATGTGAATATAACTCATACTTTGTTGGCATCTTATTCTGAAAACCGGATGTTCGTCTGAAGAAACCGGATGTTATCTCACGTTAATCTTTCCGCTAACTTTCAAAGTCCTTCGCTCACTCCCGATCTGTGCCGTTTGTATGCGTTTACCATGAATTTCAGCATATAGATAGGTGCACTAACATGTAAGTGTCTGCTGAGTTGACCGCAGCGATGTCCAGTAGTCTCCAGGGAGAGCAACAGCTGGTGCACGTTGTAACGCCGTGTATTCTCCTTGTGATGGTGCGTCTTGCTTTTGTTTATCTATACTTCTCCCACACGCTGCATCAACGTAGTCTGCTGAAGACTTCCTCCACGGACTTTCAAAATAAAAAAATGCGCCAACGCTCTATAAAATAATTGTCGGCGTCAATTAATTAATGCGTTAACGCGATAATATATACATATATACATACATACATACATACATATATACATACATACATACATACATATATACACATATATATATACATACATATATACACATA
>NW_022280884.1:841-1072 GCF_004355925.1 Anarrhichthys ocellatus | reverse complement strand
ACATATATACACATATATATATACATACATATATACACATATATATACATACATATATACACATATATATATACATACATACATACACATATATATATACATACATATATATATACATACATATATATACACATACATATATACACATATATATACATACATATATACACATATATACATACATACATATATACATATATACATATACACACATATATACATATATACATA
>NW_022280884.1:0-141 GCF_004355925.1 Anarrhichthys ocellatus | reverse complement strand
ATATATATATATACATATATACATATACATATATACATATATATATACATATATATTCATATATATATACACACATATATTCATATATATATACACACATATATTCATATATATACACATATATTCATATATATACACATA
>NW_022280883.1:0-16561 GCF_004355925.1 Anarrhichthys ocellatus | reverse complement strand
TTGTGAAAACAGATTCATGAAAAACATGCAGACCTTAAAACAACATGACCTGTGATTTGAAGGGATCATTTTATTCTACATCAACACTTCTAGTAAAAACAATCCCTTTAAAAACACAAATATATAGTTTCCTTCTTTTAAAAAAGGCTCAGTTCCTTCAAAAAAAGCTGGTCGATTTAGTTTTTATCAAACACACTTTATGTTTTGTACTGATGAGGTTCATGCAGATCCAAACATGCTTCAACATTATCTCTGAGATCCTGTAGCTGCTGACTCATACATGTAACCACAGGTGTCCTCAGTGTTAGCCAATTCATAAACAAACAAACCAAAATACTACATATACTAAACAACATAATTAAACTAAACAAATAACTAACGTTCCTTGTTCCGTTTCATGTTCCGAATTCAGTATCCTGTTCCGTTTTGTGTTCCGGATTCAGTATTCCGATCCGTGTTCCGTATTCTGTTCCATGTTCCATTCAGTATTCTGTTCTTTGTTCTCTGCCGTGTTTAATGTTCCATGTTCCTTTTTATGTTCCGTTCCGTGTTCCGTTTTATGTTCAGTGTTCCGTTTTATGTTCCGTATTCCGTTTTATGTTCCGTTTTATGTTCCGTTCCGTTTTATGTTCCGTTCCATGTTCCGTTTTATGTTCCGTTCCGTTTTATGTTCCCTGCCCCGTGTTCCCTGCCCCGTGTTCCTTATTCTGTTGTGTTCCATGCTCCGTTTTATGCTCCGTTCCGTGATCCGATCCGTGTTTTCTGTTTCGATCAGTGTTCCGTTCCGTGATCCGATCCGTGTTCCGTTTCGATCAGTGTTCCGTCCCGGGTTCCGTTCCGTGTTCCGTTCTGTGTTCGTTCCGTGTTCCGTCCGTGTTCCGAGTTCCGTGTGTTCCGAATTCAGTGTCCCGTGTGTTCCGAATTCAGTGTCCCGTGTGTTCCGAATTCAGTGTTCCGAGTTCCGTGTGTTCCGAGTTCCGTGTGTTCCGAGTTCCATGTGTTCCGAGTTCCTCGTTCTGTGTGTTCCTCGTTCCGTGTGTTCCTCGTTCCGTGTGTTCATCGTTCCGTGTGTTCCTCGTAACGAGTGTTCCTCGTTCCTTGTTCCGTGTGTTCCTCGTTCCGAGTGTTCCTCGTTCCGAGTGTTCCTCGTTCCGTGTGTTCCTCGTTCCGTGCGTTCCTCGTTCCAAGTATTCCGAGTTCTGTGTGTTCCGAGTGTTCCTCGTTCCGAGTGATCCTCGTTCCGTGTGTTCCTCGTTCCGAGTGTTCCTCGTTCCAAGTGTTCCTCGTTCCGAGTTACGAGTGTTCCGAATTACAAGTTCCGTGTGTTCCAAGTTCCGTGTGTTCCGAGTTCCGTGTGTTCCGAGTTCCGAGTGTACCGAGTGTTCCGAGTTCCAGTTTCAATGGTTTGTAGAAAATAGCAGCTACATCGAATCCCAACCAGATGACCACCATTCCTCCCTTCACTAGACCGAAGCGTGTGGTGTCAATGTTGACTCTCCCCAAGAGGTATGTTGCAAACCACGAAAGGGTGATCCGCATTGACCCGCGATAGATGTTCTTGACCACCATCTTCAGACACCCTGCAACTAGGGTCAGCATTCTTAATGGCTGGGATACGGACCAGTCACCCATACAGCAGTAGAAGAACCATATGATCTCAAGGACCCAAAAGTCCAGCTCGGTTAATCTAATCACTGATACTGGGTCTGCGGCTGAGGAGTTTTGGAATGCTTCGGTCGTACCCCCTCTGATAGTGGTCAGGTCTGGGGCCGCGGTGGTGGAGATTGTACTCACTCCGAAAGTGGTCAGGCTGGTGCCCATGGTTGTGGTGATGTCAGTTGTCATCTTGGCCATAGGTGTAGATTTCTTCTTGTTAGGTCGAGGCTGTTGGTTGAGGATCCGAGTCTGCAATGGCTGTGACACTCCAGTAGTCCACCCTTTATAGACGGGTATGGCCCTCCCTTTCCCATAGGAGGGGTCTGTCTTTCACTTCCCTTTTCTTCCTCGACTTCCTCGTGAAGCACGAGGACACAGTAGCTGCGACCCCGCCCTTAATGGCGGCACACGCCATTATGCCGAGAATCACAATTCCAACTATCATCAACAAATATGGCCAGAGCCAGGATACTAACGATCCCATCCAGCTCTGTACGACTGAGAGTAATTCTCCAATCTTCCCTGCCATCTCTTCGACTGCCACCGTGGCTGTCCCGACAATGGTGGCTCCTGTTAACTCGATCCAGGTACACTCATGTTCACGTCGGCCGCTACCGCAGCTCAACCAGTGCTCTTCTGGTGAATAGCACGTTCCGTTCCCGTATAGGCGATTAGGCCCTATCCACTCAAATCCTTTGTCTTCCTTTCCTTCACACAGACTCTTCCTGAAGGCCTGACCTTCAGCCAGAAAAACTGTAGGGTCTGTTACTGGCGGAATGATCTGTCCGTTTACATTCTTTCTGTCTTTCATACGATGGCCCAGGATTAAGTTGGTACAGCTGCTTGTTAGTGGTCCTGATCTGCGCCATTTCTTGTCCTTTCCTTTCACCCAGGTTACTTCTTGCACATGGATGTCATACTCATCACCATAGTGTCTTTGACAATGGTCTTTCAACCCTGGCACGGCTTCACAATGTCTCCCGGCCAGGCTGACGTTGCAAGTAGTATTGCCTCGGTTACACTCCATCTTCCAGGGTTGTGGGCCCACATAGGGTTCGGGTTTGCTCCAAACGCCGGGCCAGATGTCCCTGTCCTTTGAGTACACTGTGGCAATATACTGATACTTCACCCAGTAATTTGTTGTCTCAGCCAGGCATGGCACAACCCATTCCATTATTTCATCCTTCTGTAGACCCCACCAGGTTGAGCTACCATCTCTGGTATGGCCCTTTTTCCAAGCTTGTAGGGTCCCTTTGATGGTTTGGTTTTCCTTCAGGCCCGTACAGTCATATAGCCATGTCCCCCAAACCCGGTGGCACTCTTGCCAGTGCGTGCATCGCGGTGAGGCTCCCTCGGCTAGATACTCTGTACCATTCAGAGCCTCAAACATTTTGTTGGTCACACATGTGTCAATCCTTTGGAAATCTCCGAGTGGGACTGTCATCAAATCCTCTGGTTTAGGCAGTTTTTGTACGTACATGTCTGTCCTTCTGGGTCCTACGAGGCCGTGGCTGGCCCTGGAGTATCCCTGGCGGAAGGATCCCCTGAAATGCTCCAGCGATGTTACCCATATCCAGGGCAATGTCCTGTTGAGCCATTCCTCATGCTGGGCATTAGGTTGGGGTAGATAGAGGTACTTATGAGCCTGATACTGTGGTTTTGTTGCCGCGGTTATTACGAAGTAATTCTGGGTCTCACAGTAGAAGAATACGTTCCAGAAACACCTATCAAGTTTGGGGAGCTTGTTTTTTGTACATTCCCTTGCCCACCTCCTGCTCATATTTCTACGATGACTGGATTCTCGTGGCTTGAATCTCGATGGCGGCTGCCATTCCGTGGGCTCTGGAGTCGTAGGACTCACCTCTTCTTCTTCTGCTTGCTGCGTTGTATTTTCAGCGTGGCTTGTGCTGTTGTTCATCCAACTGGTCGTGCAGTTACCCAGTGGCCTCACTCTAGGCCGCCTGGGCGTACGTCGTGGTGGTGTAGCCTCGCAGGTGAGATTGTAGTGTCCCCAGAAATCCCCTTCTCCTGGCAAAATAGTTAAGCACGTATCATTGCGGTGGCTCGCTGCGTATATTACCTCGGGTTTCCAGTATCCCTCGGTCCCTCGCTCTGCCCATAGGACACACGCCCATGAACAGTACCAGCCTGGGACCCCGTACTCGGGGTAAATCCAATTACACTGTGCCCTTTTCTCTGCTCTTTCTTTCTGGATCAAGATAGTTATCTTCATTTCCTCTTCTTCAGTAGCTATTTCATCCACCTTCCATGTTGAATTCTCTGTCAGCCGCTGGATTTCACTAGTCCAATCTGCTTCTATGTCTGTCTCGTTGATTCCGCCCATTTGCTTCCAGGTAGCGATCCACGCGACGATAGTAGCAGTCAGATTCGGGGCTGTCTCTCCCCCTTCTTGCAATCCCTTTAGACCTTCCAGGTCCAATCGGGTGATGTTGCTCCCCAATCCAGCGTATTTGGAGAGAACAATTGTTGCAGGTTCCACCGTCCAGCATGTCTGGTCGAACCTCTTTGTGGTAGCATAGGACACCCTTACATGGGTTAGGTCCCATGGTTCACTACCATAGTGGTACAGTATAGCCAGGACAACCGCTAGTCCCGCCAATACTGCTACCATTTTAGCCATTACGCAAAAACATATCCTTTTTCCATTCCGTGGTCGTTTACTTGATTGTTGTAGTCGCTTGCCTCTGCTTACTGATTTGTTGGGTTTTAATCTTGCGGGTCGCCTAGTTCCTTGAACTCCCCCAAGCAGACTTGGGAGATCCATGGAGTAGGTGCCGCCTGGGTGGAGGTCTGCGGTTGCAGGTCCGTTGTTGGTTCGTGATGGCTGGAGCTGAAGTACGGAGGCGAGTCCGGGTCAGTCTGAACAATCCTTCCCCTCAGGAGTCGATGATATAGCACCGAGGGGTGGTGTCCTATTCTTTCATCCAGCCCTCTCCACACCCATCGATAGTAGGTGACGACCAGCGATTGTGGCTGTGGGAGTGGCCCGATGCAGTCTCCATCGTCGTCCGCATGCCAAGTCAGCCGTCTGTACCCCTCCTGGTGTTCCGGTGAAATATAGTTTCTGACTTGGGCGAGTGCTGCAAATAGGGGCTCTCCTTCTTCCGTCTGGAGCTCCGTTACTTTTGCCCATAGGTCGGAGTGATTCTGCTGGAGGTGCATCCAATTTCTGACCTTGGTGTATGGCATATTCATCATCCGTAGGTCTGGGTTTGGATTTAGCGGGCCTGGACTAGGCAGGCAGTAATGGACAGTGTGTAACCTCATGTCGTGATTCTCAATGACACAACGTTTTTTGTTTTTAACGTGCAGAGCCGTTCGGCGCCGCATAATTGGGCTGTTTGTCCAAATCACCTCCTCACCCAGCCAAATCTCAACATATTCATTTTGCAAATGGTCAGCGTAGTTAGGTCCCCACCTTAATTTCAGATGTTTCCCTTTCATCGTTAGGCGAGTGGTGTTCAAGATCCAGGGAGACGAGGCAGGACAACAGGGGACCGGCTCCATCAACCATGGGCAAGTCAGCATGACTAAAACTCGATCGTACTGGAGGTCCCAGCCGTTCCGTATGGTCCTCCGTAAGTCTCCCTTTCCTGGTATTCGTAGGTCTGGGGATCTTTGGTACTCGCCATTGCTGCAAAAATATGCTCCGGATCCACAGAATCCTTTTCTGTATAAAAAATCTCTCTTTGGTTTGTCGAGGTAGACTCTTTCATTAGGTAATTTAATATATGGTCTTACTGGTGTATTGGAATCAGAGGAAATCTTTTTCCTTTTCCGTCCTTGTTTGCCTTTTTGGTTTGGGTGCGACATCGCAACAATCAACTTCCTTTTTCTTCAATTATGTTTCTACTCGCTCTTGCTTCTATCTCTTCTTCCACCAGAGCTCGATTTGTGAAACGCCTTCCGGGCCCAGGCTTTAAACCTTCTAGATCTTGCGCGTTGTTCCGGTGGATGCCACGCCTCGTCCGCTCTGGTCAAAACAACCCCAAGGGAGAATACGCCAACGAATGGGACCATCACGGTCCTCACCGTCACCATCACGCGCATTGTCCGCTCAGGCCATGTGGGCATAGCCGCTCTAGCCGCCCATGAGCCGGG
This sequence comes from Anarrhichthys ocellatus, assembly GCF_004355925.1. Taxonomy (NCBI): domain Eukaryota; kingdom Metazoa; phylum Chordata; class Actinopteri; order Perciformes; family Anarhichadidae; genus Anarrhichthys; species Anarrhichthys ocellatus. The sequence continues at coordinate 10,783 of NW_022280883.1, read as the reverse complement.
TATTTGTATAACTCCGTCTCTCTGCCACCCCTCCGGGGAGATTGTAAAGATCTTACTTTTCTCTTTTGCCCTGGCCCCTGAGTGGCCAAAAGCATCCAGGTTGGTGACTTGATAATGGAGATTCGTGCCTCGGGCTCCGTCTTCTCTTGGCACCCCGGCTAGTTCCTGTACCTGGGCAGTTTGGTCACAGAAAACTTCCTCTATTAACCGGTTCCAGGAAGTGAGCTCCCAGGGCCCCATCCAGCCGTGGATTATCGCCATGTCTCGTCTGCAATCTGGCAACTCAGCTGCCATCGAGCTATACCCTGGTCCATCAGGGTCGCGATAAACTCGGAAGGCAGCAGGAACCTGCACTGCAGCCAGCGGTGGGTAGACGACCTCTGCCTGAGCTGGGCTGTATGGCCAATTCCTCCACACTGACTCTCTCCAAGTTCCCCTTGGTGCAGCGCTCCGGCCCCTCACCGTCGTCCAGTGGTTCTCCATCCCACTGGTCCAGAGATGGTGCAGAGGGTATCCCGGACCCCTCACAAACCGGTTCAAGAACAGTCTCGGGAGCCTGAGAGTCCCATGAGGCTGGTGCCAGGGTCTGCAGGGGCTCAATGAACTTTCTCACCTGCCATCCTTCTGCCATACCAGCCTGCACCATCCCCCCGCTTCTCTGGAGAAGGGCACATGATCCACAGAGGTGCAGCCGCTCCCCGTCCCACTGGCAGAAGCAGTCCCTAAAGCTTGGCTTCTCCCCTCGTAGGTCCCACTGGGTGATGATGGTTAACCTGGGCAACGTCTCCACTCGGCACCTGCCGCAAATGTAGGCATCCATAACCTTCACCGGCTTATGGTGCATACTGTTGAACTCTCTTCTCCTCCCGGTAACCCGGACCGGCTTCTGGTTCCCGGGTCCTTCCCATAGAACAAGCAGGGTGGTCGGCATCATGCAGACCACGCAGTCGTTTTTTACTTCTCTCCATTGTAGTATCTCTTTTTCTCCGGAGAGAAATCCTCTCTTCGCATACTCCAACTTCATCAGGGCCCTGCCTGCCCAGATCCCCGTAGTACTCCTTCTCATGGTAACCACCCCTTTGACAGTGGCCACTCTGACGAAGGGTGGTAAACCTTGTATGTTAGTGGCCATTCTTGAGTTCCTAGTTTTCTCCTAGTGTGGAACTGGCTTCAGCTGCTCCACTCCCTGGATTCCTTTCTTCTTGAGTTGAACGGTGTTGCTGTCCAAAATCTTCACTATTATGTCGGATTTGTCGTACTTGGCTTTGACTGCAGAGGCCGGTGCACCGACCTGGGCCTTGATCCAGACTCGCTGTCCTACCCGAAGTGGGACTTTCTGCTCACGCTTGGGTTCTTTATCCTCCAAGCCCCGCCCTACCTCCTGTGATGTGAAGGGGCGGTGCATCAGCTCCTCCGCTGGGGAGGGCCTGTCACTTCGGTAGCGATCGTTCAAGGCCCTGGCAATGTCCAGGGTCTTAGTGCTCCATTCTCTGGTGTTGGCATTTTTCCCAATCCAACTTTTCACCAAACCAATGGTCCTTTCCACCACCCCGTTGGCTTGGGGAGTGTATGGGGGAGAGAAAATCCTCATTACCCCATTCTGTTGGCACCATTGGTCCACCTTGGCGTTGCGAAAGTGTGTGCCGTTGTCAGTTCTGAGCTCCTTGGGCACGCCTAAGTAACCACAGACTTGGTCCAGCATGCTAACAACGCTGTTGCCGTTAGCCTTCCTCACCGCCTTTGTGGTCACATATCCTGACATCGAGTCCACAAGCACCAACAGGTATTTTTCTCCGTTCTTCCCCGGTACCCCTAGGGGTCCTGCCACATCCATGCATACTGAACCCCAGGGAACGGTACTTTTAATGGTGAGTCCTCCCACCCTTTGTCCTCTCCTTCCTGCGTTGTATCGACCACACAACTCACAGTCTTTTAGGATTCGTCGGACTTCTCTTTCAGGAATCCAGAGTCGCTGCTTTTCCAGTTCCCTTCGCGTCGGAACAGTGCCTGCATGTCCTAGTGCTCCATGCACCGCCTGCACCACTTCCTTCACGTTCTCTTCTGGGACTACCCTTCCTTTGGGCAATTCTTCCCACTTCTCGATCCCAACAAAGACAACTTGTCTCATCTGGACGAAACGGTCCACTTCTTCGTTTCCTTGCCAATGAGTTCCTGCTCGTATGTGGGCCCTCTGGTGCACCACTTCGAGCTCCATGGTTAGCCTTAATTCGGCTATTTTCCTCCATAGGTCTTCGTGAGCCACTTTTTTGCTTTTAGCGCTCTCGAAACCATTTTCTTCCCATATGGACAGGTCTTCGTTAAGGGCCTGAGCACAGTAATAACTGTCTGTTATTACTCTGGCTCTTTTCACCCTTCTCCTCTCTAATTCGAGCAGACCTTCCAGTATCGCTGTTACCTCCCCGGTCTGGGCACTACCGGGGACTTGGCCTCGTTGTCTTGAGCGTTCCTTCTCTTTCTGCTTGAGAATGAACCCCCAGTAGGCCTTGTCGTCTTGTCCTTTCCTCGACCCGTCGGTGTATAGAGTCCACTCCAACGGTTCCGGTGGTGTGTCGTCTGGTTGCGTCTTCTTCTTGCTTGCGGGCTGTGCAGGGCCGATCTCGAGGTCCGGGTCCAGCAGGATGTCTTCCCAACGACCCCATCTGGCGTTCGTTGCTTTGGTGCTTTCTACCGTGGCCTTGCGCAGGAATCGATGGACCTGGCTCTGGGTGAGGACCCTGATGCCCTGCCCTTGGGCTAGATCTTTCAGGGTACTCCAATACCTTGCCAGGACTGCCAACTCCTTTTCCTCTGCAGGGTATTTCTTTTCCACGGAGGACAGGGTATAGCTCCACAATGTCACTATCCCCGCACCCTCGTTGCTCACTTTTATCACTGCATCGTCCTCGTTGCAACTGACCTCTGCCACCAGCTTCGTTGTCCGACTTCGTGGCTCCAGCCTCAAAGCTCCTTTGATGGCCGTCCTCAGGTTTTCCAAGTTTGTTTGATCCGTCGCTGTCCATTCCCACTTCTGGTGGGTCTCCTCGGGATCTCCTTTCCTCAACTTGGCATAAAGTGGTCTGGCGTACTTCTGGTAGCTCGGGACATGGTCCCTAACGTAGTTGCAGAGTCCCAGCACCTTCTGTAGTTCGTTCAGCGAGGTAGGTGGGTCGATCTGCTCCACTTTTCCCCGAAATCCGTCTGAGAGTCCCAGGTCAGTAGAGACCTGGAACCCCAGGTAGTTCACTTGGAATTGTCCAAATTGGCCTTTCTTCAGATTTAGTTTCAATCCCACCGCCGTAAGCCGCTCAACCACTTTTCTCAATTTCGCCAGATGTTCTTCTTCCGTGTCATCTGCAATGAATACATCATCGATGTATATGGTGGCTTCCAGACCGTCCAGTATGTCCATTACGGCTGACTGAAAAACATTTGGAGAGTTTTTGTAGCCTTGTGGCAGCCTTTCCCAGACGTACGATTTACCTTTGTGGGTGAACGCCGTCTTTCCTTGGGAGGCTTTGGCAAGCCTCAGTGAGAAAAATCCGTTTGCCAGGTCTATGCAGGATTTGTACTTTTTCAGTCTCAGAGTTTTCAGTGTCCCTTGGGGGTTGATCAGGCTGGCTCGGTTGGCGACAGTTCTGCGGTTGAGAGCCTTGAAGTTGATGACCGGTCTCCATCCCCCTCCCGAAGATTCAGGCTTCTTGACTGCCTGTATTGGGCTGTTGGTGATGGGATATGGCTCCTCTCGCACTACTCCCAAGTCGCTCAGTTCCGTGACGATCAGGTCCATTTCTGCAATTGCACCAGGGTTCAGTGGATACTGGCGGACGGGCGGGTCTACACCTCCTTCTATGGTGTGGGTATACTTCACCCCCAGGTCCCCACAGTCATTTTTGAACCGAGCCACTCCAGCCTTTGATAGGATGTCTTTTAGCGTTTCTTTTCCCTCCGGGGATAAGTCGCTTTCTTCTATCTTTTGCTTGCTTACCGCTGGAATGTCCACTGGTTTGTACCATTGCCTTGTCGCCGATCCCAGGTGGATCAATCTTGCCCCCAGGGCTTTTAGTCGTTTTTTCACTGAACCTCTGATTCCTGGGCTTCCATGCAGCCCTTTTAAGTCTTTTATTGTGATCAAATTGTAGGGTCCTAGAGCCCACACAATTCCTTTCCAGATCCCAAAAGGGACCTTTTTGATGGTTCCATCTGCTAGTTGAACTGTCAGGTGTCCTTCTGTTTTAAGGCTTTTGCGGGTCATCGACACTTTAGCTCCGGAGTCTATCTGGTAGGGGATTCCATCCACGTTGGTATAGATGTCATCTCCAACCCAGTAAGCATGCTCCACTGTGACCCGCGCCTGCTCAGCCATTACTTTCTTGGCCCTTCGCTCCCTGCATCCATGCGGGAGACACGAAGGGCCTGTTTTTGCTCTGTTGTCAACTTGTTGTAATCTTCCGAGGAGAGATAGCCGGCCCCACCTTTGTTGGCTGGTGGGGGCCTCGGCCCCTGCCTTTGTTGTTGTGGCTGGGCTTTCGGGAAACCGCCTTGTCCTTGGAACCCTTGTTGCCTTTGGAAGCCTTGCGGTGCCCTTTGGAATCCTCCTGGCTGTCTCCTTGGTGTTTGTGAAGGGCCTGGCCCCTCGGGTGGCCTCGCGTTGTCATACGAGGGCCTAGGAGCTGCCGGCTTCAGTTGGCTTCCTCTCTCTCTTTTCTCGTCAAAGTGTTTCTTCTTCAAATCCCATTTTCTTACAGTTTCTTGGATTTGTTCTGTAGTACTCTTTTTGATGTTCAGGGTCACAAAGTCGATGTCATTCATGAGACCCTTTGTCAGCTTTCTTAGGGCTTGCACACTTCTTTCTGGCGGGATCGCCTGTCGCAAGGCGTACCACGCCTGGGTGAGAGTCTGCCCTTTGTCCAAGCTTTTCCTCGCTTTTTCAATCTGTGACTCTTCGTCCTCGCAATCCTCCAGCACCAATCGTCGGTAATGCTGTTCCGCAGTTTCTTCGGGTCCCATGGGTTGGTCCGTCACATGGGCCAACCACAGTCTCTTCGCTTCATCATTTGTGGAGCTGGACTTCACCATGAGCCACTTTTGCGTCAAGTATTCTTGTACCGACTCCTTCGGGTCTTTGTTCGCCACCATAGCCTTGATCTTTTTGAACTCGTTAAAGCTCTGGGTGGAGGCTTGCATCTCTGTTAACCCGACATTTCCTTCAGTTGTGGCAAGGTTGTTGCTTCGTTTTGAGCCCGGCCCCGTTCCCGGCTGCTCTTCTTCGCTGTCCGAGATGTCTTGTTGCCGCGCCTTTTCTTCTTCCTGGCCCAACTTGAAGGCTGCTTTCTTCAACCGTCGTAGCATAACATCATACACTACTGCCAGAAAGCCCGTGCGGAAATTACTTGTCAGCTTTGTGCAGGCTGCGAGGGAGCCGTAGGTTGGGGTCATCAGAAAATTCGCCCATTCTCCTTTTGTGGCGTAGACCATTACCCCCTTCATTCCCTCGAGGTCGTGCGTCCACATTTCCGGAACATCGTAGCCTGTTTGACCAACTTCTGGAGCATAGGCTTGTCTCCCGTCCTTGGTCGTCATGGGCCCATATCGGTCATCTCTGGCCAGGCCCCGTGAAGCTGAGTACACCGACAGAAGGGGCAGTGGGTTCTTTGGGCCTCTTCTGCTCCCTTGCTTCAGATCTTTCACCCCTCCAGGCGCCTCGTACTCGATCGAGGTCAGGCTTGGCACCGTCTCTTCTTCATCTGACTCGTCTGAGTCGTTGGCTGCGGAGTCTGACTCGCTCTCTTCCTCTGGTGGTGGTGTGAGGGGCGCTGGATGGGTCGCTTCGGGTGTCCTCACTGGTGTTCTGAGACTTGCCCCACTTTGGCCCTGGCTCATGAACCTTATGGACCCTTCTCCGGTACTTTTGTATTTCATTCTCTGCAGACCTAAGGATTCTGCTGGGCTTGTGCCCGCGTTTTCTGATCGTCTTGTCACAGGAGTCTCTACCTCGGTTTGCACGGCTACCCCTCGTGAGATGGCGGTTGGTGTTTCTTTCTTCTTCGAGGGTTTCTCCTGGCTAGTGCTGGTCCGTGGTGATCTCATCTCTCGGCTCGATGGTCCAGGTGTCAACTCTAGGTAACTCCCCCCTTCATCCTCTTCCTTTCGTGGGTCTGGTTTTGAGGGGAGTCGAGGTCGCACTGCCCTGGCAATAGGGGCTTCTTCGTCTTCGTATTTGGGCTTTCCTGCCCTCCAGTTGTTGGGTCCTTCAGTCATCAGGAGGGGTCTCAGTACTCTCTCCTTTCTCTCCTGGTATTGTGCTACCGAGGTGACTATGACCAACTCTTGGATATGACTCCAGCCATGTCCGACTTTCATCAGTTGGTTCATAACCCTCATGGCCGCTTCTTCGGCCACTTCCCATGGTAGGCCGCCGGACCTTGTACCGTCGATGCAAATGACAACCCTTTTGTAGGTCAACTCACTGGCTCGGTCCACTCCTTCTGCCAGTGCTTCCTCTAGGTCATCCCGGTAGGCGTCCAGGTTGTTTCCCCCCTGGTACCCTTCAATTGGTACATGCAGTATGGCAAAGTAGGTTGATTCTCCCCCACTTGTAACCAATACTGATGTGTTCTTTTTCCGATAGCTGTTGAGCCTTTCTTCAACCTCTTTTTTGTACAGAGCTCCTCCGTGACGCATCAGTGCTTTTCTGAACCGGCTGAGATGAGGTTTCAGATTGGCATAAGTCAAGACTACCAATCCATGGCCCTCAATGTCCCAGGGTTCCCCGAAATGATTGTAGGCTGTTATCCCGGTCTGATTGGCATACTTCTTGGTGCCTTCGGGCATTTTCTTTAGCGGCGGGAGGAGATCGTCTTGTCGCGGAACATTAGGGTGCTTCTTTTTCCCCGTCTCTTTCTTGTGCTGCTCCGGCTCTTGGTTGTCCACGCCCTCCAGTTTCTTTCGCACTAGAGTGGGGATCCCTAGAGTAAAGGCCGATGTGTGTGCGAGTTGTTTCCCGCTTCTGCTCAACAGCGAGTCTTCCTCCTCTCCCGATTCGTCCGCTTTTTCTTCTTTTGAGTCGTCAGACTCACTCTTGGACGAGGCCTCTGCTGGGGTCTCAGTCCCCCCGTGGCTGCAGGTTTCGTCTTCTGGTTCGGCATAACAGTCCATGCTATGTACATAGCGAGCTATGTCGTCTCGTTCTTTTTGGTTTTCTTTGTAGCGGGGTGTAGCCTTTACTGATGGTTTTATAATGACTTCACCTGCTCCTATTTCTGCTGCCAGCATTTTGACAATGGCATCAAAATCTGGTGAAGGGCTTATCACGGTGACGATTTTTCCCGTGAGGGTTTGAAGCACCAAAAGCCACCAGGCCAGCCATTCTCCCACTTCTTTCTTGGTTTTTGGTCTTTTTGGCCGATCTGGACACCGTACCACCGCGACAGCCATCCCTGAGAGGAGTTGGGGAGCCATATAACCCCCCTTCTCTGAGCACAGTTGGTCTACATTTTCCCCAACCGTCGCCATGTCCTCCTCTGGATGTAGCCCGATGAGGTGTTGCTGGACAGAGGTGTCCCAGGTGGCCCATCCTCTGCCGTGCAGGATGACCTGGTGTCGCAGGCTGCTCTTGCCTTTGTCTTTGTCCGGTGTCGTTCCTCCAGATGCCGCTCCCCCCGACTCGTCGCCCCTTGGTCCTTCCCGCAGTCCGGTGCCGATCCCTCCGACAGGTCCCCCGTCGTCTCTGGCTCGTCCCGCTGAGTGCCGTCCGGTGCCGGGCTGGGTCCTTGGTCATCTGGTCTTTTCTGCTGGTCTGCCATCTTAGTCTTTGTCTTTGTTGTCTCGAGTCGCCTTCTTCCCAAAGCCCCTCGTCGGCCGTTGAGTAGGGATGGGTTCCGGCTCTGGCCCCTCTGCAGTGTCGGATGAGTCTGGTCGATGCTCCTCCGATGTCTGCGGCTTCTCCTGTGCTGGCTTGTGAATACCACACACAGCTTCGATGCGTCGGATGTCCTGCAGTCGAACTTCTCTTGAGGCTTGGGCAGTATTACTTCCTACCCAAGTCTCTCCTCCTCGGGTCCTTCGTACACGAACGGCCGCTTCTCTCGGCCGCCAGGATTCTTTTCCTTGGACTCAACGTACTCTTTTTCCGTCGAGTCCCTATTCGGGCACCAAGTGTTAGATCCGGGGGGTTCTCTGGCCCGATACGGGGCTACCTACTGACTCAGCTCTCTATTAAAAGATTGTCGAGCTGGTGTTCTGTCGAGGAAACTCGCCTGGCTTCTGCTAACTACTGTTACTCCTGACGTCTACCCTGCTTCCACTGGTAACGTGCACTCGACCGAGGGGCCACCCTGGCCGGGCGCTTCTACCTAGTCGCGTCAGTTATGGTAGCTTTCCTCTTTTGGATCCGGGCTCTTGGTAAATTGCCAGGTTAGGTTTTAACGGCTAGGATTATGACTAAAACCGTAAGGGTCTGTTAAGTGGACTGGTCACTAGGATAACCATTAAGAACTCTTGTTGTTAACATACAATAGCTTTACCCTTTTTCTGCCATGAGGAACTTCTACTACCTCAGCAAATGAATGCTCTTGAGAATTTTACTTTAAATGCAGATTAGATATTTATTGCAGGTTATATTTAGCATGGGCACAGCTACAGCTCTTCATAATAATATACGATACTTAATTCAATCAGGTTACAATTTCTTTTCAGGTTATACTCATTAATTGTCGATGCCGAGGCGGCTCGGTGGAGCTGGATTCACGATGTGATAAAAAAGTCCTTTGTGGGGTTTTCAGGAGCTGGAGGTCCGGCTGAACCTTCAGCTCCTCCTGCGAGGCCAACAAAGTCCGTTCAGCGCTCTCTCAGACTCAGTACAAAGTCTTTTAGGGCGTCGGCGTCCATCTGTTGTCCAATTGTTAAAGTCAAACAGGGGGGAGAGGAAAATCTCCGTCTTTCAATCTTTGTCCTGGAATCGGCTGTCTTCTTTCCGTGAACAGAGACGAAGTCCTCCGTGCGGTTTGTTGAGCGAGGTCCAGTGTCTTCTCCGTGGAGCACTTGGGTGGCTCCCGCGTTGAATCCCGTCTTGCGATCTGCAAGTCTTTCTTTTTATTACTTGGAGCTTTCTCTCTCCCTCCTCCCCAACACTCCCTCCCTCGGCATGTGATTTACATGACATCATTGATTAAATGTGTGTGTGCTGCTAACAACGCCCTAACTTTCTGGTGTGGACACTCTCACTTCCTTCTTTTGCTGGACATGTTCGGACATCACCCCACCATCTGTTATGATCTCATCCGTTAAGGTCCCCTAAGGTCCCAAACCTGCTTACATCAGCTCTTTCCACACACACACACAGACTTTACTTCTTACTTAGTTATACATTTGGTAAATCACTTCATTATCATTATGTTATACATACATGCTTTAAAATGATTACTTATTATATGCTTTGTGTCCCTTTATCCTACTTTCATATCGAACTGTATTCCTTCATTTAAAGGCAGCTCTCCTGGGATCTCAATCCTCTTTTTTGACACTCGTTACTCGTTCCGTGTGTTCCTCGATCCGAGTGTTCCTCGTTCCGTGTGTTCCTCGTTCCGTGTTCCTCGTTCCGTGTGTTCCGAGTTCCTCACGTTCCGAGTTCCGTGTGTTCCTCGTTCCGTGTTCCTCGTTCCGTGTGTTCCTCGTTCCGAGTGTTCCGAGTTCCTCGTTCTGTGTGTTCCTCGTTCCGTGTTCCTCGTTCCGTGTGTTCCTCGTTCCGAGTGTTCCTCGTTCCGTGTCTTCCTCGTTCCGAGTGTTCCTCGTTCCTAGTGTTCCTCGTTCCGTGTGTTCCTCGTTCTGTGTTCCTCGTTCCGTGTGTTCCTCGTTCCGTGTGTTCTTCGTTCCGTATGTTCCATGTGTTGCTTGTTCTGTCTTCCTCGTTCCGAGTGTTCCTCGTTCCGAGTGTTCCTCGTTCCGTGTGTTCCTCGCTCCGTGTGTTCCTCGTTCTGTGTTCCTCGTTCCGAGTGTTCCTCGTTCCGTGTTCCTCGTTCCGAGTGTTACTCGTTCCGTGTCTTCCTTGTTCCGAGTGTTCCTCGTTCTGTGTGTTCCAAGCTCCGTGTGTTCCTCGTTCCAAGTTCCATGTGTTCCTTATTCCTCGTTCTGTGGGTGTTCCTCGTTCCTCGTTCCGTGTGTTCCTCGTTCCGTGTGTTCCTCGTTCCGCGTGTTCCTCGTTCCGCGTGTTCCTCATTCCGTGTTCATCGTTTTGTGTGTTCCTCGCTCCGTGTGTTCCTCGTTCTGTGTGTTCCAAGTTGTGTGTGTTCCACGTTCCAAGTTCCATGTGTTCCTCGTTCCGTGTGTTCCTCGTTCCTCGTTCCGTGTGTTCCAAGTTCCGTGTGTTCCTCGTTCCGTGTGTTCCTCGTTCCGTGTGTTCCTCGTTCCGTGTGTTCCAAGTTCCGTGTGTTCCTCGTTCCGAGTTCCATGTGTTCCTCGTTCCGTGTGTTCCTCGTTCCTCATTCTGTGTTCCTCGTTCCTCATTCCGTGTGTTCCTTGTTCCGAGTGTTCCTCGTTCCGTGTGTTCCTCGTTCCGTGTGTTCTTCGTTCCGTATGTTCCATGTGTTGCTTGTTCTGTGTTCCTCGTTCCGTGTGTTCCTCGTTCCGTGTGTTCCTCGTTCCGAGTGTTCCGAGTTCTTTGCATTCTGAGTTCCGAGTGTTCCGAGTTCCGTGTGTTCCGAGTGTTCCGAGTTCCGTGTGTTCCGAGTTCCGTGTTCTGTTCCGTGTTCCTTGTTCTGTTCCGTGTTCCTTTTTCCGTGTTCCTTGT
>NW_022280882.1:0-16167 GCF_004355925.1 Anarrhichthys ocellatus | reverse complement strand
TATATATATGTGTATATGTATATGTATATATATGTGTATATATATATGTATATATGTGTATATATGTGTATATATATGTGTATATATGTGTATATATGTATATATGTGTGTGTATATATGTATATATGTGTATATATATATGTGTATATGTGTGTATATATATATGTGTATATGTGTGTATATATGTATGTATGTGTATATGTGTATGTATGTGTATGTATGTGTATGTGTATGTATGTGTATGTGTGTGTGTATGTGTGTATATATGTGTATATGTGTGTATATATGTGTATATGTATGTATATATGTGTATATATATATGTATATATGTGTATATATATGTGTATATATGTGTATATATATGTGTATATATATATGTATATATGTGTATATATATATGTATGTATGTGTATATATATATGTATGTATGTGTATGTATATATGTATGTATATGTATGTATATATGTGCATATGTATGATTTTGGCTAAACAAAATAAATTGAATTAAATGTGATGTTGCTGGAATAATGAGCTAATTGATTTTACAATTATTAGTAGTTTGAGAACCCCTACTTTAGTGCATGTTGGCGCATGTAAGTCTCTGTTGTGTGGAGGAAATGCATATGATCTGAACTCTGTATGTGAGATTAGGAGGATTTGGATTGCTTCTCAGCAGCTGACGGAGCTAACGGTTTTTAATGAAAGGGGAAGTGGAGGGTGGGCACTACGCTTCCGCAATAACGCCGTCGGTCAGCATTATCAGCTCTAACTGTATGTCAAAATGATTATTAAATAATGTCAATCTATCCCTGACATCTATTAACGATATAAATATGTTGATAAGGCTTAATATAGTGGGCAACAAATTGCCCTAAAAAGGTACAGGCCGGCTCACTGTATCAAGCTCTCTCACACATAATGCACCTATTGGTGCGCTTACACACACACACAGAGAAAGGAAGAGGAGAACCTCCTCTTTTCGAGGGTCAGTCGTCTCTCACACGTCACTCCGTCACTCAGCCAGTGAGAGAAACAGGTCTCAGATATATAGCTGCTTGGAGAAGGTTGTGTCTGAGTAAAGGTAGCTGCTGTCCTTGGGTCTTATCTCAGAGAGCATCCCATTCCAGCCATCGAGCTTGAGCCCCCAGGAAACGTGTGCATTAAAACGGCAAAACAAGCTGTCAAATTCCAAACTAGCAAACAACGTTTACTTTTATTGTCCGTTACCCTGCTAATATTGTCTAATGAGAGACGAGGACAAAAATCAGACTCCAAGGATTTTTCCTTTTTATGGAAACGGCTATAAAATGTGCAATAATCACAGTGGTAGCCCATAAAATACTAATGTGCTCATATGTGGGCTTACCAGATGAAGACAGACTGTAGCCTATGCCAACATATAAAATAATATTACCTGGCTTACTTGAGACGGTCTGTCTATCGATGTGTTTCAGTGCCTGGGACAGCGCTGTGTCTGCAGGCCTACACATAACAAGCAATAACTCATCATGTTTAATGTTGATGCATGAGGAATAATGTGCCATTACTATTCCCTATTTCATGGGGATCTTGGAGTTATACATTTATTAAAACAACAGCAAATCATTTGAACATTGATAACCATGTCCAAGCCTCAGGGTCAGCCTTAGTAATGTCTAATAGCATGAATTATTCATTTATGAGTGCTTCTTCTCTTTCCACCTCACTCCGTTATTTAACTCACCAGAAATGCATCATCCTATGTAAAATTCATACACTGCTGTCTTGGACTAAGTTAATACTGGATGTGCTTCTTGCGGGTGCCCTGGTATCAGCTGTATTACTCACAAGTTCTGTCTTATCTGACATAATGTATTCGGGCCCTGGGGCTGTTCTGAAAATGTTCTGGTGTCTCTCATATATTCTGCTGATGGATCTTTACTTACAGTCTGGTGGTAACGTGACAGAATAACAGCCTGTGTGTGTCTGTCTTTGTCAGCCTGTGGAAGCCCCCTCCCTGAGCGATGGCTTCACCAGTCTCCGTCTACAACTCCAACCCCTTAGACGCACACATCTCCAGTGTAAGTGGGTTCATGTGGGTCTGTTTGCTGCGTGTGATGTGTCTGCAGTGTGGACTGTGAACCTGTATCAGCTGGTTAGTGTTGTTGTGGGATACTCGTACTTCTTACATGAGAAGTACGAGTGAGGGATCAGGTCCTGGTCTCTGCACTAGTGCCACTACTGGATGGTTTTGGGGGGGGGGTGGTATGTACCGAGCTAAAGAAATTATAATTATTGTCATTTACTGCAAACATGTCCATGTAGCATTTGCTACCTAGCCATGAGGTAACGGTCACGCCCACCTCACACGCATGTGACGCAGTCATCAGTGAATACGTTTACATGCACACTCGTATTCTACTTTGATACCGAATATGACAATATTCAGAGTTTGATATGGTTCATGTAAACATCCTATTCCGTTTGGATATTCTGAATTAGGCCTTATTCTGCATGGAGCTTTAAACACTGAAAAGTTTCAACAAGAAGCACTCAACCTAGTTATTAATATTAAAATGTATGATAATCAACATTATGAATGAAGTTTTGAACTATTCGGTACAGCCCTATGAGCCACACAAACACTACACCAGCAGGCCTGATGAAGAGTAGGCAGTTATAGGGTTTCATCACCCAGCCAGTCAAGTCTTCTTTATGAAGAATTGAAATAGATATTCCTAACATACAATACAAACTGTCAGTGTTAATAACACAGTAAAGCTTAACACATATTTCCTTTGTGGTGCTTGTTATTAAAAATCAGATTTAAAAAGCCCAGTGCTCTCTGAATGGAACCGAACAGATGAAGAATGAACTCACCAATAGAATGGAAAATAATTAAATTAATAAACAAAAATTCCAAATAAGGATGAAGAGCAGCGGTGTGAATGTAGTTGCTAAGCTGCTTAATTCCTCCGTGTGACAGCTCGTCGGTTCAACATCTTAAAAAGGAGAAGTGCTGTGTTCACCGTGTCTCGTCTCACTGAATCTGACACTTCAACTGGTGACGCAAACTACTTCCACTGAAAATAAAGACAGCACGAGATAACGTGTGAAACTGATGCTATTTTATACCTGTCCTTTCATATACACGTGTTCCTGCCTTTTCCTCTATTGTTTAGTGTCTCTGCCTTGTTCCGTGTGTTTGTTTTAGACGTCCAGAGAGTCTCTGAAGATGGAGTTGTTAGCCGATGTGTCTCTGCTGCCAGGGGAGGAGAGAATCATAGGTGAGTGCACGAAGCTCCATCAGTCCCACCTCTCTGTCGGCTGAGCTGCTTCCAGCCCAACATGGTTCCTCCTTGGAGCCGTGTTGTTCAGTCAGTGTGTGAGCGCCGCACACAGAGGACGGGTCAGAGAGATGTGTGCGTTTCCTATATTACACAAGTTTCTGTGTTCTCCACCTGAATGTTAGTGAAGGTGCTGGTACTGTGATACTCGATCTTTGTTCACATGTTGCCCGATTTACTTTTATTTTGTGTTAGTTCTTAACTTTTTGTTGTTGTTTTGCCTCCAGGCACAGTTCTTGTAGGACTGTTAATGTTAAAGGGGCCGAACTATACATACAGTATTTCCTCTCACCAAGTGGAGACACCTTCCAGAGTCTATGCTCCCAGCAGATGTAAGCCCGGAAATAATTCCAGCACGTAACACCACAAAGGTGAAGATGTGGGCTCAACAGTCACCGACCTCCCGCTGCTTTCATCCATCTTATTTTCCTGCGACCGGGCATCAGATAGCCAGGAGCATGCTGGGTAGTGGAGTAGCCTCAGGTCCTAGCTGGGTTAGCTTAGCTTCCATCTCGGCTCCCCTCCCTCTCCACCCTGGGGCAGTGTGGTGGCGTTTGGTCCGGCCGGGGAGCGCTGATCGTCCGCTGCACTTGCCGTACTCCAATCCCCACGCTGCCTTTTCAGGTGTTGAAGAATGTGTTCTGTCATATGACATAAGTGATAAACACAAAAAAACAACAAATAAATACAAAAATGTAGCGAAATTCATGGAAGTTACCGTTGCCGTAGCAAAAATGTGTCTTGCCAGGACACCCAATAGTTCCATGTACAGCCTGTCAGTCAGTGAGCTTTAGAAGTGTTGGAAGGTGTGTTAAACTTTGGTTAGAGCCAGGCTAGCTGTTTCCCCCCTGCTCCCAGTCTTTATGCTAAGCTAACCACATCCCGTCTCCAGCTCTCTACTCTTCATCTAACTATCTGCAAAAAAGTAAATGACTTCATTTCCATTTGTTGTAGTGATTGTCACCATGTGCCAAGGTCTGACTAATTACTGAAGTGAGTACAGAAAAATGGCCAAAGCTACTGTAAGACATCATTAAACACTGAGGCATTTCTTCTACAATGTGTTTTTGTTTGTTTCCACTTCAAACCGCAGTCGTCTCTTGATGATCTTTCTCTGGACATTGCGGTCCAAGACACCAGAGGACAGTTTAACCCCGGCGCTGTTAGAAAGTCAGATCGGTTATTTATGGCTCGGGACGGTCAATATTCTCTGACTCTGACTGATTCAACCCGACAGTGATTCCACCTGTAATAAGTTGACATGTGATTTAGATGCCAGATGCTGAGTCTAAGTAGATGGTATTTATAGCCTACCTGCTGCACGGCTCTCTTCTCTTTTTCTGCTTCCTCTTCTCTGTGCGTGATGTTGTCCCTTACGCTCCTCACTGCTCGGCAACAACATAAAGTGAAGCTTTCCCGAGCCAGTGAGGCCTGTGTGAGGTCAGACACGAGAGAAGGTGGGGGAGCACAAACGACGTCTGTGTTCATCTGTTTTCAGATAAAGACATCATCTACATCTGTCCATTCAACGGAGCTGTGAAAGGCAAAGTGTTGATCACCAACTACAGACTCCACTTCAAGAGCTCGGATGCTGTAAGTCCTGTTAAACCCAGTCAGAGCGAGTGTGTGTGTGTGTGAGGGATACTAAATAACCACAACCTTTCTCTCCTCATAACACAGACGGAACACAGTCTGTGTGAGGATTTCATTATCTCAGATAATAAACCTCCTTAAGTGGACTCAGAAACCAAAGCAAAAGGACTCTTCAGAACCTGCCTAAGAATCATTACAGTGAGATTGAAAGTATGAAATGAAATCCAGTGATTGCAGTCTGTACACTCACGGGTACATTGCAAACAGGAACTGCTAATAGCTGATTCAGCATACTTTTTAACTGTCAATTTGCCAAAAGCGAAACGGATCCAGGAAAAACCCCACAGGGCACAAAAGAGAATGTGTAGCTGACATTACTCTACATGTTGGCGTTTTCATTATCTGTCAGATTTCCTGTGGGAGAAACTCAGATCCATTCAAATCACCCACCTCTCCCAGAGAAAGACCTTCTCTCTGACAGTACAAGTTGTTATAGTGAAACAGCAGACAGAGAGCAACATTAGCATTCTGTTTGTGTCACTTGATGATTCATCCAATAATCGCTCTCCTGTTAGCTCTGTCCTGGATCTCCACCATCTCCTGAGACCAATGTCTCTTTAGCTGCTAGATGCTCCGCTGTGTCTGTGTGCTGTTCAGGTAGTGAGGTAGTGAACAGTGTGACTCTCACAGCTCTGTCACTGAAAACAGAGGAAATCAGAGCGGTGAGACCAAAGCAAAACAGTATCGCTGTGGACTGAAGGACAAAACTATCATTGAAATGCATAGAAATAACATCCTTGTGTCACTCCATCTTAATTATTCACGATGTGAAAACTTTTATTTCAACTGTTGAAATGATAAAGCATGAGTTTGATTGGCTCAGTGTGTTTAAGGTGCCGGTTACCATAACCACTTTAGTTTATTGACCCAGAAATAAATAAATGTTATTGTCGTTTCAAGACCATTTTGTGCCTCACTGATGTAACGATAATGTTCTAGAATAATGACGCAAGTACACCCTGTCGAAAAGCAATGAACTTTTAATCAGATGGATATCAGAATATATTGAAATATCCAAATAAATGAAACTTAAATGAAATAAATCGCACAAGAAAAACAATAAATAATATTGACTTTCAGCTCTGTTAACAAAATGCCTTGTAATGGTATAAACCCCTGCTGTTGAAATGATGACGTTATGTAAAAAAAAAAAAAGATTTTGAACATTTCTTGTGAATTTTGATCATATTTTCTACTGATAGTTGAGCACTTTAATTGTGTGTGTGTGTGTGTGTGTGTGTGTGTGTGTGTGTGTAGTGATTTTAATGACATGCTAACTTTCTTAGGATGTGGTGGTGACGCTGGACGTTCCCTTGGGTGCCATCAGTCGGGTGGAGAAGATGGGTGGGGCGTCAAGCAGAGGAGAAAACTCCTACGGCCTGGATATCACCTGCAAGGTGTGTTTGTGTGCGTGTAAGAGGTACAGCATAAGGAGTGTCATTGCTGATTGTTTGTGTTTGTACCACCTCACAAATGAAAGGTGCCCTGTGGAGTGTTACTCACCCAAACTGATTGTGTGTGTCTGAGCTTTGTTTACATCAAACACACACAGGGTCCATAGTGTGCTACAGGCTACCTTCAAATCCTTGTACGTCACTAGGGGCTCTTTTGGCTCTTTCACTTTTATTTTCTCATCATTTTGGCTGTGAGTTATTTATTTATTTTTAAATTATGTAACACTCTAATTGACGTACACCAGACTGTGGAATAGAACATTTTAATATACAGAAAAAAAGAACAAGAAATGAATAAATATGTATTATTCATTATATTTATTAATTTATACATTTATTTATTTTTTTAATTATTATTATTATTTATTTATCTTTTTATTTTAATTATGAAAACAACAGTGGCGTTATTTTAAATGGTTAAACTTGTAAAAATGAATGAATATTTGTCAGTTAGGATGAGGACTGCTGTTAGTGTGCTGATCCGCTCCTTCCTGTTCAGGACATGAGGAACGTGAGGTTCGCCTTGAAGCAGGAAGGTCACAGCAGAAGAGATATCTTCGAGCTCCTCTTCAAATACGCCTTCCCCCTCTCCCACAGTCAGGTAAGGACAGCTTCTCCCTCCTACCGCCAACTGATGGGCCTCCTTATTATCTGCCGGGCCAGCGAGGAAATTATTTAATAGATGATGCAGACGGAGCCTCGATTTCTCAGATGGTTTTGATCCACATCATTTACAGCACAATGGATACACTATATTCTCCCCCCACTACTTTTTATTAGTCCACTGAGTGTATTTGAAGCATTTCAATCTGCCCAGTATCAGCTTACAGCCATCATTTAATGCCCAACACTCATGTTGATGCTACGATACGTGTCAAAGCTAGCCTTAGCGGGGCCTCTGTCTCCGCTATGGAGCAGCGGAGACGAAACAGGACGTTTGAAGGCGACAAATGTCTTCAGGCTGTTTTCAGACGTTGTACAGACTGAATGGAATAAAGTTTACTGATGAATTGATGATTAAGGTAGTCTGTAGTTGTCACACCAAACCGACAGAAGAAAGGTCAAATGAAGCAAACTGATGGTCAGAACATGAACCTACAGACCTGTTCTGTTTCTCTGTTGAGGGGATCATTAACAGGAGAGATGCACTAAGACCAGTACAGATATCGGATGTTAGTCTGGTACTGACCCAAATAGCTGCATCGGGTATCTGTGACAATGTGTCGATCTGGTGTCTGATACCATTATTTTAATAAACAATTCAGTACATTTCTATTTCTGTATTTATTTGACACAAAGTTAGGAGAGCAGTGTTTGAGTTAAGCCTGGTCACACATAAGAGAACGATCTCAGTCTCGTACAGCTTATTCATTAGACTCTGGTGTTGGATTGGTATCGACGGGACGCTACTGGGGCTGAATAAGTTGGATCAGTGCATCCATAGACCATTGTTAAGAGAACACTGTCTCCACTTTAAACAGTGAAGTGACTTGTTGCTGGATGACAACTGTGGAAACGTGAGAGAGGGTTTGAGAGAGGACAGAAAGTGTAGCTTAATGTTATCTATGTCATGAAAAAACGAATTGTCGGGTTGTGACTCATTTTGAAAAAGTCGGAGAGAAAAGGCGAGACGGGTCGCCAGGCGAGCTGAGACAGCGCGGCGGTGCTGTGAATGACAGAAAACCGTTGGTTACGTTCCAAAGCACAAATAAATAACCATCAAACTCTCAACAGATGAACTGTGGAGACAGATGCTCTTTAGCTGCGTTTTCCTCCTCTACATTTTAACAATCAGTGAATGTCGTCGCAGTGAGACAAAAACCTGAGGTTACTTTTATCGTCAGGTCTTCGGGCTGAAGGAACCTTTTTAGTTCCTAGAAAAGTAGCCGCGGACTAAAAATAAGCAGTAACTTATGTAGATGAGGCCTGACCCCCAACATGAGATTTCAGAACGAGATTTCTCTATGAGCGAGATTTTGGTTTGACACAATAACAAACAGAACGGAACAAGTGAAAGATAAAGGAAAAAGTTGTATTTCTCTGTAGGGTTCTTTCCATAATGTTGTCAGACTCTTATAATAACAGTCTGAGCTGGTCAGTGAAATGAAAAGTCTCCTTCTCTCCTCCATCCAGCTGCTCTTTGCATATGTGACTCAGGAGAAGTACGGTGAGAACGGCTGGGACATCTACAAACCCATGGAGGAGTTCAGACGGCAGGTAAAGAGGAGCAGCAGCCCAGTACTGCTGTTTATTCACACCGATACGCTCATTGCTACAGCTGCACATAATGGACCTGGTGTAACTGTGCCAACAGAAGCACAAGTTAAAGGAAAAGTTAGAATAATCCTGCAATGCGAGCAGCAGTGTTTCAGTGAGTAACCGATGGTGACGGGTGTCTCTTCCAGGGCTTACCAAACAACAAGTGGCGTATTACGTTCATCAATAAGAGCTACGAGCTGTGTGACACATACCCCACTCTGCTGGCCGTGCCTGTGAACAGCAAAGACGAGGACCTCCGGAGAGTGGCTGCCTTCAGGTCCAGAGGACGCATACCGGTGAGCACAACACCAAGCTGTGTACTACTGAACCATGTCACGCACGAGTTCACAGTCTTTACTCTATGGGGACATTCTACTAGCATTTACAAGGTTTTGGGGAAAGAGAAATACGATATTCAGGCTTTGGATACATAGACAGTATTGTTATATTTTATTGGATGGCATAATATATCACAGAAATATTAGAATGCTAAAATGAGAATAAATGACTGTAGAGCAGAAGTAGAACTGAGAAAGTTCAACTGGTCGTGGCATTTGTTGTATTTACAGCACATCACAGTACGCGGTTTAAGCTAATCATGTGACATTTTTATTTCTGAACTGTCCTTCAACTACTTTCATTTATTATGATCGTTGTTGACTTACCATCCAAGGTAAACAAAAAAATGTACCCGCTAACACTTATTGTTTTACCGTTGCAACACTGAGAGCCTATTTTGTCACATGACAGCCGTGACTAACAAAGTATTTTATCTGCAGCGATACTGTGAGGCAGTACACAGCCAATCAGTTTAAAGGAGCTGTATTTAACATTCTGAACACTAAAATAGAAGCAAACAACTATTTGCCATGTAGTAGTATTAAAAGTAAGAGATGAAAAAGCATCATGAATTAAGCAACGTGTGCGGGTAGAGAAATGATCTGGTGTAGTTTGGGTCACCTGATCGGCTCTTCTGATCGGCCTCTAGAGAGACCACCGATCAAACTGTTGATAACGATCGGAGCACCTCTAGTTTTGCGTGGTTACCCTGGCGCCCTGATAGACGGTGAGTCCCCGTCCTGCAGCACTGACCGGTCTCTGTGCCTCAGGTGCTATCGTGGATCCACAGGGAGAACCAGGCGGTGATCGTCCGCTGCAGTCAGCCTCTGGTCGGCATGTCGGGGAAGAGGAACAAGGACGATGAGCGCTACCTGGACGTGATCAGGGAGGCCAACGACACTGCCAAGCTCACCATCTACGACGCTCGGCCCAGCGTCAACGCTGTGGCCAACAAGGTCAGAGGGGAGAGGACAGACTCTCAGGGGTTAAAGGGGTTAGACACGGGGGGGGGGGGGGGGGGTAGGGAGACCAAAATAACTGAATAAAATCATGACAAAAGAAATGACAGTTCTAATCATTTCAAAGTTTGCACGTTGCTATTTGTTTCTTAAAAAAAAAAAAAGCAGAACCCCGGAAATAAAAACAAAGTCCAGATATCACAAATGGCTAAAGAGGAAGAGTTGATGTACAGATAAAGATAAAATGAGTGTGATGGAAACAGACGTGGTAAATAAATGATAAGTCACATGCTTCATGTACGTCTTTAACTTGTAACTCAAGCGTCCACTGAAGAGACAAAGAATAGCAGCGGGAGAAAAGAGACTGTTGAGACTGTAACAGAAATGTCATATTTCCATCATGTTCACATCACGGTATTCTGTTGTTCAATGAAGGTATATTTGTGTCTTTATTACGCAAACAAAAAAAAATGTTTTAAAAGCAAATTTCTCGCACCGCAATCAAAAATCAAGTTTCTAAGTGAAAATATATAAACTGAGAATAATTTATTTGTTAGTTTTGCTTATGAAACTAGAATTTTTGGTTAAAAAAAATAAAATCTTTGGTTAAAAAAATAAAATCTTTGGTTAAAAACAAAACAATCTTTGGTTGAAAAAAAAAGCTTTGGTTTCAAAACGAAAAGCTTTGGTTTTGAAACCAAAAGCTGAGTTGGGTGTAGTGGGCGGGGCATACGCTGCTGAATGTACCAGGAGTTTCTATTGGTCGGTTTGACTTGTCTCTCGGTATCTGCATCATCTAAACAGTGGGGGCTACATGTCAACACAGCAGCCCTCCATGTCGTTCTTAAAAAGAGACTCCACGACACTAACAACATGAGAACAAAGTGAAGTGCTGCTATATTTAAAATAATTTTGACAAAACAGAGCAGTCAACTTACCTCCATGTCACCGTAACCTCCCGTCTGTGTTTAGATGATGCAGATACCGAGAGACAAGTCAAACCGACCAATAGAAACTCCTGGTACATTCAGCAGCGTATGCCCCGCCCACTACACCCAACTCAGCTTTTGGTTTCAAAACCAAAGCTTTTCGTTTTGAAACCAAAGCTTTTTTTTTCAACCAAAGATTGTTTTGTTTTTAACCAAAGATTTTAATTTTTTAACCAAAAATTCTAGTTTCATAAGCAAAACTAACAAATAAATTATTCTCAGTTTATATATTTTCACTTAGAAACTTGATTTTTGATTGCAGTGCGAGAAATTTGCTTTTAAAACATTTTTTTTTGTTTGCGTAATAAAGACACAAATATACCTTCATATTGTTCAAGCTTTGACTTTCTCTATTGAGTGCTTCATCTTGTTGCGTCGTCCTCTTCTTCTTATAGTTTATTGATCTCCATCTCGTAATGTTCACATAACAGCAGTAGATGCAAACGTGAGGAGAAATTGTATCTTCAGTACCACCATTGCCCAGAGGGGTAAATGAGGAAAAAAATATTCAAAAAAGTTTTCTCACGCGTGTTTATGACGTAAGAACGGTAGAAGTAAAATTGCCTGGAAAATCCTTCTAAGTTAGTTTCTTTTCTTTTTCATCTGTCGAAAAAAGTCACAATAAAGCCATTGTATAGTATGTCCAAAAAATCATAAAGAATAGTGAATATAACAATAAATCTGTAACACAAAAAAATAAATACACACGTTGCTACCCCCAGGCCACAGGAGGAGGCTACGAGGGCGATGAGTACCAGAACGCGGAGCTCCTCTTCCTGGACATCCAGAACATCCACGTCATGAGGGAATCCCTGAAGAAACTCAAAGACATCGTCTACCCCAACGTGGAGGAATCTCACTGGCTGTCCAGCCTCGAGTCGACACACTGGCTGGAACACGTGAAGGTGAGGGAGGGGGGGGGAGAAGAATCCGAATGTCATCATTTCATCTGGGTTTTTTTTTTCTGACTCGTGTTCTAAAGAGCATCTGTGTGTTTGTGTGTGTGCAGCTGGTGTTGTCGGGAGCCATCCAGGTAGCAGATAAGGTCTCCAGCGGGAACTCGGTGGTGGTGCACTGCAGTGACGGCTGGGACCGGACCGCTCAGCTCACCTCTCTGGCCATGCTGATGCTGGACAGCCACTACCGCACGCTCCGAGGGTTCCAGGTCAGTAAACATCACAAAGCGCTGGCTCATCAGAAAACGCCTGTGAGCCGCACAGTGAGCGTTAATAACACCGCCGTAGTGGGTTTTTACTGTGCTTACGCGTTATTGGATGTCAGCTGTGGGGAAATGAATGGACAGAAAGTGACTGGTGTCTTTTCAGGTGCTGATTGAGAAGGAGTGGATCAGCTTTGGGCACAAGTTTGCCTCCGTAAGTAACTCTTTTAAAATTATGTATTTTTTTTAATGTGAATCCACTTTCAGATATTTTTACAACAACATTCAAACAGTTCAGTTTGACATTTATAAAGAAAATGGCTCAGGTGACTGCTAGAAACAGTTCCTGTTAATCATTGTGTGTGTGTGTGTGTGTGTATAGAGGATAGGCCACGGTGACAAGAACCATGCCGATCAGGACAGATCACCCATCTTCGTTCAGTTCATCGACTGCGTGTGGCAGATGACTAAACAGGTATGTTTAACACATGTGAGTAATGTTGCACGGTGTATCGATACTAAAAACGTACCCGTACGTTAAAAATGATACGATTTTGCATATTTTTAGTATCGATACTTCATTAAAATAGGCGCGATCAGAGCGCACTCACTGTTCCGCTCCCTGTCATGCTGCCTGCATGCATTGACTGCAAGGGGGCGGGGCTGCCCTGCGCTCACACACGCAACAGGCAGCGCTCGCTCACAGTGAGTGATCGCAGGGGAGACATGCATCAAGTGCAGGAGCTTTTGCCAACCGTCCTCGGCTTGTTGGAAAAAAAGATGCCAGAAGTGAAATCTGGAAGTACTTTAGCTACATTGCAGACAGTGAAGGAAAGCCCACTGACATACAGAGAACCCGTCTGCAAAATGTGTTTCAAAGCCACACAGATCAAGGGAGGCAACACATGGCAAAGCACCTTTCAGACAGACACCCCGAACTTTTCAAAGCGATGTGATGATAAACATGAACACCCCCAAGCTCACCCATATACAGCCTAACACGGGTAGCCTTAGCCTAGTTTGACGACAAGCCTATATGATCATGAGGTCACAATGCACACACAAGTGTACTAAAGGAAACACAATTGATGCAAAATAGCTACATGCTCGTGGAGCCTGAGGATGGATCTTGGAAAATATCAAAGTCACTATTGAAGTAAATTAAGCATTGTTTATCCACCCACTCCCACAGACAGCAGCAATAATAATCAATGCTATGATGGCACAATGTAGTTTTCATTAATATCTTGCGGTAGGCTAATACTAATATGAATGCCATTCAGGTGACTGCTAGAAACAGTTCCTGTTAATCATTGTGTGTCATTATAAGTGTTCAAAAAGCTGGGCAGGAACAAGCTGGTAAAAAAGGGAACCATACAGATGTTTTATTTATTACTATTATAGATAAATATACCCGTATCGTATTTGTGGTATTGTATCGTATTCTGGTATCATATCGGGTATCATGATATTTATGGCAGGTATCGTATCGAAGTCATAATTTTGGTATCGTGACAACCCTACATGTAGTCAGCCAGCTGCAATCATGTGGGGCTGGTAACCTCCAAGGCATTTTCTTTTTTCACATCTATTGCTTGAGGCAGCAGCTCAGGTTTAATTAAACCCTGTGACCTAAACAAGCCTCCTGAAAATACAATTTAAATAATTTAAGCACAGCAACCAGTGCAAAGCAGAAGGTCGACTGTGTTTGAGTGGAACATGTGGTCACGTTTCCTCTGAAGGTGTCACTGTAGTGAGCGTAAATGCAGAGCTTCGTTTGGCGTCACCTGTCATGTTGTTTTTCTTCTTTCCTTCAATAATGACTATTTAACAGAGACAAAAATATATATATATATTTATTATAATAACACAAGGATTACATTACTATAAATGATGTCCCCACAGTGTTGCATGTCAGGGGGGAGAATACTGTTTCTATATTTGTTTTCCAGTCCAGAATAGCATGAGTTACCCTGAACCACAACGGTGCAACTGGCCTCTAAACATTGAGTCAGTCTGTTTTTATTTGGGCTCTCCGCAGTCTACATAGTGGTTAGATTTAAGGGCTTTAAACTGGGAATTTTCCATCCAATAGGCCTTTTTCACTGCAGCCATTTTGACATATAATTGCAGGGTAAACACATGTGTAATTAATTAGTGTTGGAGCCAAAAAGGGTGTTTTTTGTGGGTGTTAGTATGCCCCGCCACAAGGGGGCGGTCAACAACCTCCAGTTCTGCCGAGTGAAGCCAATGTGGAATATCTTAAAACTTGCATTCTCTCTAATGTCCATCAGGGGGCGACTCCTCTGGTTGTATAGAAGTCTATGAGAAAATGACACTAATTCTCTCTTGATTTATTACCTCAGTAAACATTGTAAACATGAGTTTATGGTCTCAATCTCTAGTTTCAAGTCTTCTTCAATACAGCATGATGTTCATTTAGTAAATGATGGTCCATTTAGAGTCACATAGACCATAAAGCAGAGTATGCTTTAGGGCGGGACTTACTGTGATTGACAGCAAACAAAACCACAGTCTCCAATCCACAACTGCAGCATCACAGAAGAAGCAAGCTACCAAAGACTAACCAAAGGTGTGCGAGTCAAGAGCACATTGTAGCGTTCCATTCTCCACCGTGGCACAATCAAACAGGAATGGCTGCTACACACTCAATAGAACTGACCATAATAACTTTTTGCAACCTCGCCTGTGTTTACCTATCACACGTCAAAATGTTGACCCAAACTTTTGAATGGCAGTGTTTATTATATGTGACACACGGCCTTTTGGCTTTTATCGGCAACCGAAAGTCCCAGAAAATAAAAAAGCTGCAGGGAAAAAATGAGCCCAGTGAAATACGAACGTTTTGGATTATAGATTTTTTTTATTTTATTTTTAATGAATTTTTAAACTTAAAAAATACACATTTATGTTTGATGCAGAATTCTTAACTTTGCTCCTCTTCTCCTCTCAGTTTCCTACAGCCTTTGAGTTCAATGAGCGCCTCCTGCTGACGATCCTGGACCACCTCTACAGCTGCTGCTTCGGGACCTTCCTCTACAACTGCGAGAGTGCACGAGACCAGCACGTAAGACGGGCAGACGGTCGCCCTCTAAATGCTCTGACTTTTCCTTTTGTAGCGTCTCACGACTCCGCCCCCTTTCTGTTGAGCAGGAGGTGAGGTCGAAGACAGTGTCCCTGTGGTCTCTGGTCAACAGCAGGATGGAGATGTATTTGAACCCCTTCTACACCCCCG
This sequence comes from Anarrhichthys ocellatus, assembly GCF_004355925.1. Lineage (NCBI taxonomy): Eukaryota > Metazoa > Chordata > Actinopteri > Perciformes > Anarhichadidae > Anarrhichthys > Anarrhichthys ocellatus. Next base: position 773 of record NW_022280882.1, on the reverse strand, counting down.
AGTCCGGCAGGGTCCTGTACCCCGTCGCCAGCATGCGCCACCTAGAGCTGTGGGTGACGTACTACATCCGCTGGAACCCGCGCATACGACAACAGGTAGGACCTCCGGAGAGTCTGTTAATATAGAAGCTTAACAGTGACCCTCGGGGGCCTGTGGACCCGTCGCTTAGTAGGAATGTGGTTTTCCTTCATATCTGTGGCAGCGATTACCTCTTTGTGAAACTGATGTGGCAAACTAAGAACAAAGCTACCAGACAACTTTCTCATTTTGAAAAATTAGTTCCAATCATTTCAATGTAAAGGCAATTCAGATGGCTTCCTAAATTATTCACACAGCCAGAATAGAAGTATGTCAGTCTCCACTCAAGTATTGGGGCCACTGCAAGAGTGGTTTCCAGAATAAAGTTGTAATATTTTAGATGAAGTTGTAATGCCATCAGAATATATTATGTTTCTATATTTATAGGCATGAACTCTCCAGAAATCTACACTTGAGACATTTCGATTGAATTTAGATTGTGTGTGTTGCAGCAGCAGAGTCCGGTGGAGCAGCGCTACAAGGAGCTGTTGGCCCTCAGAGACGAGTACTTGAAGAAGCTGGAGGAGCTGCAGCTGTCCGACTCCCCCTCCTCCCGTCTGGCGAACATCCCCACGCCCAACACCTCCTCCTCCACCACGCCGCCACAGCAATACACACAGCTACACACTCCCCTCTGAGGGCTGGTCTCACACACACACACACACACACACACACACACACACACACACACACAC
>NW_022280881.1:15312-16172 GCF_004355925.1 Anarrhichthys ocellatus | reverse complement strand
ACATGTGTGTACTTCAACTACATGTGTGCACTTCAACTACATGTGTGCACTTCAACTACATGTGTGCACTTCAACTACATGTGTGCACTTTAACTGCAGTGAGGTGTGGAATGCAGGACTTTTATGTGGTGGAGTATTTCCACAGTATTCACAGTAGCAGTACTCTCACTGCAGTGAAGGATCTGCTGCAGCGTCTGTTTTAGGTTGATTCTGAAGATTTGAATGAAATGAACTAAAGCCAAAAGAAACACGAGGAACAGAAACCAACAAACGCTTCTGCAGCTTTAAAACGAGACTCAGCTCATCAAACGAGGATCACGATCAAGTTCTGCTACACATGATGTAAAATAAGATTATACCTTTCTGTCCGTCCGTCCGTCCGTCTATCTGACTTTTGCAATTAAGCAGTTTTCTGCAGTCTTTTTCAATAATAGATGAAGGTTTTTTTTCTTTTATAGCCAGAACATGAAGAGGCTGGAATGGACCAACACAGCAGGAGGGAGGATCACACACACACACACACACACACACACAGTCAGCAGTAATGGCCCCTGCAGGGAGCAGCCTTATCAATATCTCTTTGGATGGAGAACAGAGAGGATCAAAGGTTGAACAATAATGTAGCTCTGGTCTGTCTGCAGGACACTGAACCCAGATCAGCCCAAACAGAACTCAGCTAGAATGTTCCTGAGGTCATTAAGGTATTATTACTATTATTACTATTATTATTATTATTATTATTATTACTATTTTGCTCCCTGAAACAAACAGAGTGAATGGACAGTGAACAACTTCTGGTTGCTTAAGTTATTGGTATTAATATTTCTGTAATAGGGTGAGGGTTCTGTATAATTCCCTCT
>NW_022280881.1:0-5312 GCF_004355925.1 Anarrhichthys ocellatus | reverse complement strand
CACAGGCAGTGTTGAGATGTCTATATGCAGTATTTTCCTGTTATTGTGTTGCAGCAGCAGCTCTGCAGTAGAACGGCTGCTAGCCAACACTTCTCATTGAGAAGCGAGACCATAAAACACTGAGATGAAGCTTCTGTCTCATGATGGACCTTCAGGTTTCTGGATATGAGACCCTGAAACAAACGGCAGTGTTCACCTTATCCTCAGGGAACACAGAAAACACCACATTCTTTGTCATATCTGCTGGTTATTATAGATTCATTGTGTCTGCATGCTCATGTTGGCTTCATATAGCTTTACACCTCCACAAGTTAGGACTGGAAATGACCAATTCAACCGTTCTACCACCGACTGCAGCACCAGGAATGTCTCTCAGATGTGTCAAAATGTGTCGTTATGTCTCCATTTCCATCCTCTGTCAGAAGAGGAAACGTGATCAGATGTCTCTGTAGTCTACATCCCAAAAACAACTTATCAGAAAGATATTATTATATTAATATAAATAAATATAATAAATATATTATTATAAATTATAAAAGTAATCTCAGGATAAAAAGTTATTTGATAAAACTGTTTATCATCTTTCTAGTCATTAATCTGTAATAAACATTGTGTTTTAATGAGGTACCTGTTCAATAAAACGATATGAAAACGATTGCACTGTTTCTCATAGATATCCCTCAAAATCAGTTCATATTTAATCCACGTAATCACGGAGAAGGAAGTATAAAGACTGGAACAACTCACTGATTTATTTCTCACATAACTTGTGTACTTCAGTGGCTTCACTTCCGTAGTTACATGAACCCAAACAACGATCTCTTCCTAAAGATAGCTAAGTTGTTTCCCCCAATGAAGACGGAGATTTATTTTGAAGAGACTGAATGTATGTACACGAGCAGAAATCAACACGTAATGCTGGACTTTAGTTAGAAAAGACACGAAAGACAAGGAGTGACATTTATTTTAAAAACGTAACCTGACTTTGCAGCGTTATTTGACCTTTCCATAGGAACGGTACCGTTAGGATTTTAATCCATACAAGTCCTCTTATGGACACTCTTATCAGTTCTTTTTGGTTATATTATGAGAAAAAAGGACGTTTGAGACGAGGGTGTCTCACTCCAGAACTAAGAAAGTACCGATAGCAGAACCGCTATCTCCGGACCGCGTCAATACTCCAGGTTGTTACTTATTTAGAACCTTCCTCCTTAGAACCGAGTTTCGGGGGGCATCCTCACCCTTTCATGACATGGTTGGCACCAATGGATGCGTTTGGTTTTCTAGTTTGATATATCCTCACTAGCTTTAACACTGAAACCGCTGCGGCGTCTGACAGACAGTGATGTCGGACGAGGATGCTGTTGTCCCAGTTTAAGACGTTAAGACATAACGTGTCTTAAGAAGTCTGAAAACATGACTCAACTGCGACTCATTCAACGTTTTGAGATTAAAACTGACAACCTTCCTCTTCTACTGTCGGCTCATCGCTGCTTCAATAACGCTGATTTAAACTCTTTTTCTTTGCGGCTCCGTTAGACTTCCTCTACAGAGATCAGTTCCGCTGATACTTCCTGTCAGGATGTCTCTGTACCCGTCAGCAGTCTAAACAACACAAAGCTCTAAACCTGATTCAGGAGCTGTGCGGACTGAAGCCGACAGCAGTGGTGTTAACGGACTCTGCGGTGCTGTTAGAGTCTGGAGAGCCGGGCCATTCGTCTCTCTGTCGATGGTATTGATGGCTTCGGGGCCCGCTGGGAACCCAAAGAGAAAATCAACATCCGCAGTCAACAGGATTTATGTCCAGAATGTGTTTTCTAACTAAACTGAAAGGCTGAAGTATCGGATTTGGAGCTGTTCTGTGATTAATTCTCTTTAGGTTCGATGGTGGGCGGCTCTCAGTCGGTTGTTAGTCTCCTGCAGGAAAACTGTGCTGCTGAATGATCATATCTTAAATTTCTTCAAGGCTCCAAACAAGCTCACCAAACATACGAAATGCAGAGAATATCTGGAGGGTATATACAGATACTTCCAGGTTTGTTTGGGATTATCTGTGACTGAAAATCACGCAGCAGCTTTCCTGCCAACAGTCCACATCGGTTTCTTTCATCCGTGACCATGAAACTGTTTTTGAACCCAAACCAGGAGGTTTCCTGAATATTTACCAAGTATTTTATATCCCAACACCTAACCAAGTACTGAACCATAGTGCTGATCAAGGAATCATTTTTTTGTGATTTGTAACAATTTTGGAAGCCGCTGATCAGATCAGAAAACACAGATCTGCTGTAGGTTGATTGTTAAAGTGAGAGTTGACGGATTGTTTCGTTTAGGTTTGACCACTTAACGCCTTTTACACATCCGGGGCTTTTCTTTTTGAATGATTTATTTGCCTGTCAATACATTGTTTGAACTGTTTTATTTTGTTAATGAATACTTCCGCTCAGAACACAAATATTATGCAGTGTAATTGCAATATGTAATAGATTTTTTTCTGAGCTTTTGTACCGCCGATAAAATTATCAACCAATCACGTTGTGCAAAACGGTTTGAGTTGCGTCTGTTATATTTGCAGGCGAGTATTTTCGTGTAGTTCATTTGTCAAACTCCCCGTGTTGTTTAAAGCCCTTAGGACTCGATCTAGCCCTGCACATATCTTCCACAGCACCAAACATACCACAAATGACATCGTCATTCATAATGAGCATTTAGCAGCTAAATAGAACTGGTGGAGACCAAAAACAGAGCTAAAAGAAACAGAATGTTAAACTTTAAAGACTCCCGATAAATCCTCATGCTGCTCTGGAACTTTGCCAACAAGTTATCAACACATCAACAACATATCGACCTAAGAGCTTTTGTCCATGTTGTGTCGCAGATTTGCTCCTAGTTGTCACAAATTCCCCTTCATATTAGTTTGTTTTCATCCGGTCTGCTTGTTTTACTAACTCTCCTGTCATTTCAGATCCTACCATTCACACCCGATCATCTCTCATTCCCCTCACCTGGTCCTCCACACCCATCTCACCTGCAGCCCATTCCCTCATTAGCCCTCACTATTTAGGTCCCCTCACTTGCACTTGTTCCCTGTCACATTGTCTTGTGAGTTTTTGCCAAGTTCTCCAGTGTACCGTTATATTGTTCATGATCTGCCTGTTCCGACCCTGTCTGCCTGTTTTCCACCTTGGATTTCTGCCCCTTATTGGGTTTGTTCGCCTGTTTGACTGACCTCCCGGTTTTGACCCTGCCTGAACTCTAGTAAAAGAACTGAACTTATATCTTGTCTCCGAGTTGTGCTTTTGGGTTCTAGTATCTGTAATCCTTACACTAGTGGTCCAAACTGAGGCAGAAACATGTTCAGGCAAGCTGAACATGTTTCAACTTGAAGTATGTGCATGACACAGTGAAGAGGCCAGTCAGCATTCTCATCCATCAGCAGCAATCTAACAGGTAAGACCAACCCGTTATTGGCTCTTGGTGACCCTGAGCTGCACCGCGTGAGTCTGTACAGAGTTTTAAAAAATGTCGTCAGTCGGGAATGTTTGTGGTGAAGTACATGGATCTCACAATCGTTACAAAACAAAGCAATGTACTCATTAGTTTTGAATATTTCTTGAGAAGAAGGGACAATGTGACCTGATGGGAAGCGCAAGAGTTTTAACCATCAGCTTCAACCGTCAGCTTTATACTTCCTACAGATGACTTTGTTAATCTGACGGACGTAAAATTAGAGCAAGGAGAGACGGTACAGTGATAAAAGCACAACACTCCAGTGTCCGCCTGGCAGAGCTGCTCCTAAATGCGGAGTCTGTCCGAAATATAGAGTTCACGATAGACAGACGGGACCAAAACAAGCTTGTCCTCATGTAAAAAGTTTACAATGTTTACTGAGGTAATAAATCAAGAGAGAAGTAGAGTCATTTTCTCATAGACTTCTATACAACCAGAGGAGTCGCCCCCTGGTGGACACTAGAGAGAATGCAGCTTTAACACATGAAGCTTTGACTTCACTTTAAAGAACCGGAGGTTAGCTAGTTAGCTTCCTGTAGTCCTTGCTAGCATGCTTGGACGCTATTCAGGTCGCTAGCTTACTGGAGGAAATCCAGAGTCTGACCACTTGCTTCAGGGGTTTGTGGCGGAGGGTTACTTTCTTAACTGAAAAATAAGTGATTATCAACTGTAGACATAGATACTGGTATTGGATATGGAGCTATTGGAGTGAGTCCAAAACTACAGCTTTGATCAATTTTAATGAGATTTTCTCAAATCTGAAACTTACTTAAACTTTTGTGGTGCAAACATTTTTATTTTTTATACATTCCTTTCAAGCTGAACATCAGATTCCGCCGTTATGCAGATGACACACAAGTATATATCTCCATTTCTTCACCTGTCTGTCTCACATCTATATTTGGATGTGTAAAAGGGCTTTAAAACTAAATGTATCACTTTGAGGTCAAACAAACTATTTATTCATCTTCGGAATTTTGCACCACTTCTAAAGGGCAAACAGTCAATACATTTGGGCTCTGTATTCTTCTCTGTGTTGACCACACATGATGTCTTTATGAACCATTGGAATAGATTGTTAAAGGTCTTTACAAAATTTCAAATACGCGCCTTAAATTATAGATGTATAGGACTTTTATTGTGAAAGGTAAGAACAGATGGAGTGGATCTGGTCCGCGCCGCTTCTGTCAGGCTGTTTCATAAATATTGGTGCAACTCAACCCGTTGTGCAAAAAGTGATTGATTGATGCCTTTAAACGCAGTGCAAAAGCTAAAAAATATCAACCTCATTCAGAAAAAAAAAATGTTCTTCACTTTTCACGGTATTCATTCGCATTCTGTTTAAAAGTTTTGTTATAAAAAACACAGTTCGTAAAAATGTATTGACGTGTGAATTAATCGCATGAGGAAAACGACCTTAAGATACATCTGAATGTGATTCTGTAGTTTGAGTTGATTAACAGAGGAAATAAAGAGACGAATGTGATGTATTTTCAGTTTGTTGGTATTTTAACGGTCTGTTTTTCAGAGACTGGATTGTCTACGAGTCTTTTCTCTGTCAGTAGATTCCCTCCGAACACAAACTTCTACATGCTGAAACTGTAAACCTGTTGAACAAGTAGAACCTCATTTACATGTAGTCTGATCTAATTTAACGGATTCAAATTTACCATTTAACTCGTCAGTGTGCGTTTGCATGGTGTTCATTGGGAACGGCATGAGCAGACTTCTTGTTCAGCTGAAACTCAGCACCCATCTCTCTCTCTCTCTCTCTCTCTCTCTCTCTCTCTCTCTCTCTCTCT
>NW_022280880.1:15313-16175 GCF_004355925.1 Anarrhichthys ocellatus | reverse complement strand
ACATGTGTGTACTTCAACTACATGTGTGCACTTCAACTACATGTGTGCACTTCAACTACATGTGTGCACTTCAACTACATGTGTGCACTTTAACTGCAGTGAGGTGTGGAATGCAGGACTTTTATGTGGTGGAGTATTTCCACAGTATTCACAGTAGCAGTACTCTCACTGCAGTGAAGGATCTGCTGCAGCGTCTGTTTTAGGTTGATTCTGAAGATTTGAATGAAATGAACTAAAGCCAAAAGAAACATGAGGAACAGAAACCAACAAACGCTTCTGCAGCTTTAAAACGAGACTCAGCTCATCAAACGAGGATCACGATCAAGTTCTGCTACACATGATGTAAAATAAGATTATACCTTTCTGTCCGTCCGTCCGTCCGTCTATCTGACTTTTGCAATTAAGCAGTTTTCTGCAGTCTTTTTCAATAATAGATGAAGGTTTTTTTTCTTTTATAGCCAGAACATGAAGAGGCTGGAATGGACCAACACAGCAGGAGGGAGGATCACACACACACACACACACACACACACACAGTCAGCAGTAATGGCCCCTGCAGGGAGCAGCCTTATCAATATCTCTTTGGATGGAGAACAGAGAGGATCAAAGGTTGAACAATAATGTAGCTCTGGTCTGTCTGCAGGACACTGAACCCAGATCAGCCCAAACAGAACTCAGCTAGAATGTTCCTGAGGTCATTAAGGTATTATTACTATTATTACTATTATTATTATTATTATTATTATTACTATTTTGCTCCCTGAAACAAACAGAGTGAATGGACAGTGAACAACTTCTGGTTGCTTAAGTTATTGGTATTAATATTTCTGTAATAGGGTGAGGGTTCTGTATAATTCCCTCT
>NW_022280880.1:0-5313 GCF_004355925.1 Anarrhichthys ocellatus | reverse complement strand
CACAGGCAGTGTTGAGATGTCTATATGCAGTATTTTCCTGTTATTGTGTTGCAGCAGCAGCTCTGCAGTAGAACGGCTGCTAGCCAACACTTCTCATTGAGAAGCGAGACCATAAAACACTGAGATGAAGCTTCTGTCTCATGATGGACCTTCAGGTTTCTGGATATGAGACCCTGAAACAAACGGCAGTGTTCACCTTATCCTCAGGGAACACAGAAAACACCACATTCTTTGTCATATCTGCTGGTTATTATAGATTCATTGTGTCTGCATGCTCATGTTGGCTTCATATAGCTTTACACCTCCACAAGTTAGGACTGGAAATGACCAATTCAACCGTTCTACCACCGACTGCAGCACCAGGAATGTCTCTCAGATGTGTCAAAATGTGTCGTTATGTCTCCATTTCCATCCTCTGTCAGAAGAGGAAACGTGATCAGATGTCTCTGTAGTCTACATCCCAAAAACAACTTATCAGAAAGATATTATTATATTAATATAAATAAATATAATAAATATATTATTATAAATTATAAAAGTAATCTCAGGATAAAAAGTTATTTGATAAAACTGTTTATCATCTTTCTAGTCATTAATCTGTAATAAACATTGTGTTTTAATGAGGTACCTGTTCAATAAAACGATATGAAAACGATTGCACTGTTTCTCATAGATATCCCTCAAAATCAGTTCATATTTAATCCACGTAATCACGGAGAAGGAAGTATAAAGACTGGAACAACTCACTGATTTATTTCTCACATAACTTGTGTACTTCAGTGGCTTCACTTCCGTAGTTACATGAACCCAAACAACGATCTCTTCCTAAAGATAGCTAAGTTGTTTCCCCCAATGAAGACGGAGATTTATTTTGAAGAGACTGAATGTATGTACACGAGCAGAAATCAACACGTAATGCTGGACTTTAGTTAGAAAAGACACGAAAGACAAGGAGTGACATTTATTTTAAAAACGTAACCTGACTTTGCAGCGTTATTTGACCTTTCCATAGGAACGGTACCGTTAGGATTTTAATCCATACAAGTCCTCTTATGGACACTCTTATCAGTTCTTTTTGGTTATATTATGAGAAAAAAGGACGTTTGAGACGAGGGTGTCTCACTCCAGAACTAAGAAAGTACCGATAGCAGAACCGCTATCTCCGGACCGCGTCAATACTCCAGGTTGTTACTTATTTAGAACCTTCCTCCTTAGAACCGAGTTTCGGGGGGCATCCTCACCCTTTCATGACATGGTTGGCACCAATGGATGCGTTTGGTTTTCTAGTTTGATATATCCTCACTAGCTTTAACACTGAAACCGCTGCGGCGTCTGACAGACAGTGATGTCGGACGAGGATGCTGTTGTCCCAGTTTAAGACGTTAAGACATAACGTGTCTTAAGAAGTCTGAAAACATGACTCAACTGCGACTCATTCAACGTTTTGAGATTAAAACTGACAACCTTCCTCTTCTACTGTCGGCTCATCGCTGCTTCAATAACGCTGATTTAAACTCTTTTTCTTTGCGGCTCCGTTAGACTTCCTCTACAGAGATCAGTTCCGCTGATACTTCCTGTCAGGATGTCTCTGTACCCGTCAGCAGTCTAAACAACACAAAGCTCTAAACCTGATTCAGGAGCTGTGCGGACTGAAGCCGACAGCAGTGGTGTTAACGGACTCTGCGGTGCTGTTAGAGTCTGGAGAGCCGGGCCATTCGTCTCTCTGTCGATGGTATTGATGGCTTCGGGGCCCGCTGGGAACCCAAAGAGAAAATCAACATCCGCAGTCAACAGGATTTATGTCCAGAATGTGTTTTCTAACTAAACTGAAAGGCTGAAGTATCGGATTTGGAGCTGTTCTGTGATTAATTCTCTTTAGGTTCGATGGTGGGCGGCTCTCAGTCGGTTGTTAGTCTCCTGCAGGAAAACTGTGCTGCTGAATGATCATATCTTAAATTTCTTCAAGGCTCCAAACAAGCTCACCAAACATACGAAATGCAGAGAATATCTGGAGGGTATATACAGATACTTCCAGGTTTGTTTGGGATTATCTGTGACTGAAAATCACGCAGCAGCTTTCTTGCCAACAGTCCACATCGGTTTCTTTCATCCGTGACCATGAAACTGTTTTTGAACCCAAACCAGGAGGTTTCCTGAATATTTACCAAGTATTTTATATCCCAACACCTAACCAAGTACTGAACCATAGTGCTGATCAAGGAATCATTTTTTTTGTGATTTGTAACAATTTTGGAAGCCGCTGATCAGATCAGAAAACACAGATCTGCTGTAGGTTGATTGTTAAAGTGAGAGTTGACGGATTGTTTCGTTTAGGTTTGACCACTTAACGCCTTTTACACATCCGGGGCTTTTCTTTTTGAATGATTTATTTGCCTGTCAATACATTGTTTGAACTGTTTTATTTTGTTAATGAATACTTCCGCTCAGAACACAAATATTATGCAGTGTAATTGCAATATGTAATAGATTTTTTTCTGAGCTTTTGTACCGCCGATAAAATTATCAACCAATCACGTTGTGCAAAACGGTTTGAGTTGCGTCTGTTATATTTGCAGGCGAGTATTTTCGTGTAGTTCATTTGTCAAACTCCCCGTGTTGTTTAAAGCCCTTAGGACTCGATCTAGCCCTGCACATATCTTCCACAGCACCAAACATACCACAAATGACATCGTCATTCATAATGAGCATTTAGCAGCTAAATAGAACTGGTGGAGACCAAAAACAGAGCTAAAAGAAACAGAATGTTAAACTTTAAAGACTCCCGATAAATCCTCATGCTGCTCTGGAACTTTGCCAACAAGTTATCAACACATCAACAACATATCGACCTAAGAGCTTTTGTCCATGTTGTGTCGCAGATTTGCTCCTAGTTGTCACAAATTCCCCTTCATATTAGTTTGTTTTCATCCGGTCTGCTTGTTTTACTAACTCTCCTGTCATTTCAGATCCTACCATTCACACCCGATCATCTCTCATTCCCCTCACCTGGTCCTCCACACCCATCTCACCTGCAGCCCATTCCCTCATTAGCCCTCACTATTTAGGTCCCCTCACTTGCACTTGTTCCCTGTCACATTGTCTTGTGAGTTTTTGCCAAGTTCTCCAGTGTACCGTTATATTGTTCATGATCTGCCTGTTCCGACCCTGTCTGCCTGTTTTCCACCTTGGATTTCTGCCCCTTATTGGGTTTGTTCGCCTGTTTGACTGACCTCCCGGTTTTGACCCTGCCTGAACTCTAGTAAAAGAACTGAACTTATATCTTGTCTCCGAGTTGTGCTTTTGGGTTCTAGTATCTGTAATCCTTACACTAGTGGTCCAAACTGAGGCAGAAACATGTTCAGGCAAGCTGAACATGTTTCAACTTGAAGTATGTGCATGACACAGTGAAGAGGCCAGTCAGCATTCTCATCCATCAGCAGCAATCTAACAGGTAAGACCAACCCGTTATTGGCTCTTGGTGACCCTGAGCTGCACCGCGTGAGTCTGTACAGAGTTTTAAAAAATGTCGTCAGTCGGGAATGTTTGTGGTGAAGTACATGGATCTCACAATCGTTACAAAACAAAGCAATGTACTCATTAGTTTTGAATATTTCTTGAGAAGAAGGGACAATGTGACCTGATGGGAAGCGCAAGAGTTTTAACCATCAGCTTCAACCGTCAGCTTTATACTTCCTACAGATGACTTTGTTAATCTGACGGACGTAAAATTAGAGCAAGGAGAGACGGTACAGTGATAAAAGCACAACACTCCAGTGTCCGCCTGGCAGAGCTGCTCCTAAATGCGGAGTCTGTCCGAAATATAGAGTTCACGATAGACAGACGGGACCAAAACAAGCTTGTCCTCATGTAAAAAGTTTACAATGTTTACTGAGGTAATAAATCAAGAGAGAAGTAGAGTCATTTTCTCATAGACTTCTATACAACCAGAGGAGTCGCCCCCTGGTGGACACTAGAGAGAATGCAGCTTTAACACATGAAGCTTTGACTTCACTTTAAAGAACCGGAGGTTAGCTAGTTAGCTTCCTGTAGTCCTTGCTAGCATGCTTGGACGCTATTCAGGTCGCTAGCTTACTGGAGGAAATCCAGAGTCTGACCACTTGCTTCAGGGGTTTGTGGCGGAGGGTTACTTTCTTAACTGAAAAATAAGTGATTATCAACTGTAGACATAGATACTGGTATTGGATATGGAGCTATTGGAGTGAGTCCAAAACTACAGCTTTGATCAATTTTAATGAGATTTTCTCAAATCTGAAACTTACTTAAACTTTTGTGGTGCAAACATTTTTATTTTTTATACATTCCTTTCAAGCTGAACATCAGATTCCGCCGTTATGCAGATGACACACAAGTATATATCTCCATTTCTTCACCTGTCTGTCTCACATCTATATTTGGATGTGTAAAAGGGCTTTAAAACTAAATGTATCACTTTGAGGTCAAACAAACTATTTATTCATCTTCGGAATTTTGCACCACTTCTAAAGGGCAAACAGTCAATACATTTGGGCTCTGTATTCTTCTCTGTGTTGACCACACATGATGTCTTTATGAACCATTGGAATAGATTGTTAAAGGTCTTTACAAAATTTCAAATACGCGCCTTAAATTATAGATGTATAGGACTTTTATTGTGAAAGGTAAGAACAGATGGAGTGGATCTGGTCCGCGCCGCTTCTGTCAGGCTGTTTCATAAATATTGGTGCAACTCAACCCGTTGTGCAAAAAGTGATTGATTGATGCCTTTAAACGCAGTGCAAAAGCTAAAAAATATCAACCTCATTCAGAAAAAAAAAATGTTCTTCACTTTTCACGGTATTCATTCGCATTCTGTTTAAAAGTTTTGTTATAAAAAACACAGTTCGTAAAAATGTATTGACGTGTGAATTAATCGCATGAGGAAAACGACCTTAAGATACATCTGAATGTGATTCTGTAGTTTGAGTTGATTAACAGAGGAAATAAAGAGACGAATGTGATGTATTTTCAGTTTGTTGGTATTTTAACGGTCTGTTTTTCAGAGACTGGATTGTCTACGAGTCTTTTCTCTGTCAGTAGATTCCCTCCGAACACAAACTTCTACATGCTGAAACTGTAAACCTGTTGAACAAGTAGAACCTCATTTACATGTAGTCTGATCTAATTTAACGGATTCAAATTTACCATTTAACTCGTCAGTGTGCGTTTGCATGGTGTTCATTGGGAACGGCATGAGCAGACTTCTTGTTCAGCTGAAACTCAGCACCCATCTCTCTCTCTCTCTCTCTCTCTCTCTCTCTCTCTCTCTCTCTCTCT
>NW_022280879.1:0-16177 GCF_004355925.1 Anarrhichthys ocellatus | reverse complement strand
TATATATATGTGTATATGTATATGTATATATATGTGTATATATATATATGTATATATGTGTATATATATGTGTATATATGTGTATATATGTATATATGTGTGTGTATATATGTATATATGTGTATATATATATGTGTATATGTGTGTATATATATATGTGTATATGTGTGTATATATGTATGTATGTGTATATGTGTATGTATGTGTATGTATGTGTATGTGTATGTATGTGTATGTGTGTGTGTATGTGTGTATATATGTGTATATGTGTGTATATATGTGTATATGTATGTATATATGTGTATATATATATGTATATATGTGTATATATATGTGTATATATGTGTATATATATGTGTATATATATGTGTATATATATATGTATATATGTGTATATATATATGTATGTATGTGTATATATATATGTATGTATGTGTATGTATATATGTATGTATATGTATGTATATATGTGCATATGTATGATTTTGGCTAAACAAAATAAATTGAATTAAATGTGATGTTGCTGGAATAATGAGCTAATTGATTTTACAATTATTAGTAGTTTGAGAACCCCTACTTTAGTGCATGTTGGCGCATGTAAGTCTCTGTTGTGTGGAGGAAATGCATATGATCTGAACTCTGTATGTGAGATTAGGAGGATTTGGATTGCTTCTCAGCAGCTGACGGAGCTAACGGTTTTTAATGAAAGGGGAAGTGGAGGGTGGGCACTACGCTTCCGCAATAACGCCGTCGGTCAGCATTATCAGCTCTAACTGTATGTCAAAATGATTATTAAATAATGTCAATCTATCCCTGACATCTATTAACGATATAAATATGTTGATAAGGCTTAATATAGTGGGCAACAAATTGCCCTAAAAAGGTACAGGCCGGCTCACTGTATCAAGCTCTCTCACACATAATGCACCTATTGGTGCGCTTACACACACACACAGAGAAAGGAAGAGGAGAACCTCCTCTTTTCGAGGGTCAGTCGTCTCTCACACGTCACTCCGTCACTCAGCCAGTGAGAGAAACAGGTCTCAGATATATAGCTGCTTGGAGAAGGTTGTGTCTGAGTAAAGGTAGCTGCTGTCCTTGGGTCTTATCTCAGAGAGCATCCCATTCCAGCCATCGAGCTTGAGCCCCCAGGAAACGTGTGCATTAAAACGGCAAAACAAGCTGTCAAATTCCAAACTAGCAAACAACGTTTACTTTTATTGTCCGTTACCCTGCTAATATTGTCTAATGAGAGACGAGGACAAAAATCAGACTCCAAGGATTTTTCCTTTTTATGGAAACGGCTATAAAATGTGCAATAATCACAGTGGTAGCCCATAAAATACTAATGTGCTCATATGTGGGCTTACCAGATGAAGACAGACTGTAGCCTATGCCAACATATAAAATAATATTACCTGGCTTACTTGAGACGGTCTGTCTATCGATGTGTTTCAGTGCCTGGGACAGCGCTGTGTCTGCAGGCCTACACATAACAAGCAATAACTCATCATGTTTAATGTTGATGCATGAGGAATAATGTGCCATTACTATTCCCTATTTCATGGGGATCTTGGAGTTATACATTTATTAAAACAACAGCAAATCATTTGAACATTGATAACCATGTCCAAGCCTCAGGGTCAGCCTTAGTAATGTCTAATAGCATGAATTATTCATTTATGAGTGCTTCTTCTCTTTCCACCTCACTCCGTTATTTAACTCACCAGAAATGCATCATCCTATGTAAAATTCATACACTGCTGTCTTGGACTAAGTTAATACTGGATGTGCTTCTTGCGGGTGCCCTGGTATCAGCTGTATTACTCACAAGTTCTGTCTTATCTGACATAATGTATTCGGGCCCTGGGGCTGTTCTGAAAATGTTCTGGTGTCTCTCATATATTCTGCTGATGGATCTTTACTTACAGTCTGGTGGTAACGTGACAGAATAACAGCCTGTGTGTGTCTGTCTTTGTCAGCCTGTGGAAGCCCCCTCCCTGAGCGATGGCTTCACCAGTCTCCGTCTACAACTCCAACCCCTTAGACGCACACATCTCCAGTGTAAGTGGGTTCATGTGGGTCTGTTTGCTGCGTGTGATGTGTCTGCAGTGTGGACTGTGAACCTGTATCAGCTGGTTAGTGTTGTTGTGGGATACTCGTACTTCTTACATGAGAAGTACGAGTGAGGGATCAGGTCCTGGTCTCTGCACTAGTGCCACTACTGGATGGTTTTGGGGGGGGGGGTGGTATGTACCGAGCTAAAGAAATTATAATTATTGTCATTTACTGCAAACATGTCCATGTAGCATTTGCTACCTAGCCATGAGGTAACGGTCACGCCCACCTCACACGCATGTGACGCAGTCATCAGTGAATACGTTTACATGCACACTCGTATTCTACTTTGATACCGAATATGACAATATTCAGAGTTTGATATGGTTCATGTAAACATCCTATTCCGTTTGGATATTCTGAATTAGGCCTTATTCTGCATGGAGCTTTAAACACTGAAAAGTTTCAACAAGAAGCACTCAACCTAGTTATTAATATTAAAATGTATGATAATCAACATTATGAATGAAGTTTTGAACTATTCGGTACAGCCCTATGAGCCACACAAACACTACACCAGCAGGCCTGATGAAGAGTAGGCAGTTATAGGGTTTCATCACCCAGCCAGTCAAGTCTTCTTTATGAAGAATTGAAATAGATATTCCTAACATACAATACAAACTGTCAGTGTTAATAACACAGTAAAGCTTAACACATATTTCCTTTGTGGTGCTTGTTATTAAAAATCAGATTTAAAAAGCCCAGTGCTCTCTGAATGGAACCGAACAGATGAAGAATGAACTCACCAATAGAATGGAAAATAATTAAATTAATAAACAAAAATTCCAAATAAGGATGAAGAGCAGCGGTGTGAATGTAGTTGCTAAGCTGCTTAATTCCTCCGTGTGACAGCTCGTCGGTTCAACATCTTAAAAAGGAGAAGTGCTGTGTTCACCGTGTCTCGTCTCACTGAATCTGACACTTCAACTGGTGACGCAAACTACTTCCACTGAAAATAAAGACAGCACGAGATAACGTGTGAAACTGATGCTATTTTATACCTGTCCTTTCATATACACGTGTTCCTGCCTTTTCCTCTATTGTTTAGTGTCTCTGCCTTGTTCCGTGTGTTTGTTTTAGACGTCCAGAGAGTCTCTGAAGATGGAGTTGTTAGCCGATGTGTCTCTGCTGCCAGGGGAGGAGAGAATCATAGGTGAGTGCACGAAGCTCCATCAGTCCCACCTCTCTGTCGGCTGAGCTGCTTCCAGCCCAACATGGTTCCTCCTTGGAGCCGTGTTGTTCAGTCAGTGTGTGAGCGCCGCACACAGAGGACGGGTCAGAGAGATGTGTGCGTTTCCTATATTACACAAGTTTCTGTGTTCTCCACCTGAATGTTAGTGAAGGTGCTGGTACTGTGATACTCGATCTTTGTTCACATGTTGCCCGATTTACTTTTATTTTGTGTTAGTTCTTAACTTTTTGTTGTTGTTTTGCCTCCAGGCACAGTTCTTGTAGGACTGTTAATGTTAAAGGGGCCGAACTATACATACAGTATTTCCTCTCACCAAGTGGAGACACCTTCCAGAGTCTATGCTCCCAGCAGATGTAAGCCCGGAAATAATTCCAGCACGTAACACCACAAAGGTGAAGATGTGGGCTCAACAGTCACCGACCTCCCGCTGCTTTCATCCATCTTATTTTCCTGCGACCGGGCATCAGATAGCCAGGAGCATGCTGGGTAGTGGAGTAGCCTCAGGTCCTAGCTGGGTTAGCTTAGCTTCCATCTCGGCTCCCCTCCCTCTCCACCCTGGGGCAGTGTGGTGGCGTTTGGTCCGGCCGGGGAGCGCTGATCGTCCGCTGCACTTGCCGTACTCCAATCCCCACGCTGCCTTTTCAGGTGTTGAAGAATGTGTTCTGTCATATGACATAAGTGATAAACACAAAAAAACAACAAATAAATACAAAAATGTAGCGAAATTCATGGAAGTTACCGTTGCCGTAGCAAAAATGTGTCTTGCCAGGACACCCAATAGTTCCATGTACAGCCTGTCAGTCAGTGAGCTTTAGAAGTGTTGGAAGGTGTGTTAAACTTTGGTTAGAGCCAGGCTAGCTGTTTCCCCCCTGCTCCCAGTCTTTATGCTAAGCTAACCACATCCCGTCTCCAGCTCTCTACTCTTCATCTAACTATCTGCAAAAAAGTAAATGACTTCATTTCCATTTGTTGTAGTGATTGTCACCATGTGCCAAGGTCTGACTAATTACTGAAGTGAGTACAGAAAAATGGCCAAAGCTACTGTAAGACATCATTAAACACTGAGGCATTTCTTCTACAATGTGTTTTTGTTTGTTTCCACTTCAAACCGCAGTCGTCTCTTGATGATCTTTCTCTGGACATTGCGGTCCAAGACACCAGAGGACAGTTTAACCCCGGCGCTGTTAGAAAGTCAGATCGGTTATTTATGGCTCGGGACGGTCAATATTCTCTGACTCTGACTGATTCAACCCGACAGTGATTCCACCTGTAATAAGTTGACATGTGATTTAGATGCCAGATGCTGAGTCTAAGTAGATGGTATTTATAGCCTACCTGCTGCACGGCTCTCTTCTCTTTTTCTGCTTCCTCTTCTCTGTGCGTGATGTTGTCCCTTACGCTCCTCACTGCTCGGCAACAACATAAAGTGAAGCTTTCCCGAGCCAGTGAGGCCTGTGTGAGGTCAGACACGAGAGAAGGTGGGGGAGCACAAACGACGTCTGTGTTCATCTGTTTTCAGATAAAGACATCATCTACATCTGTCCATTCAACGGAGCTGTGAAAGGCAAAGTGTTGATCACCAACTACAGACTCCACTTCAAGAGCTCGGATGCTGTAAGTCCTGTTAAACCCAGTCAGAGCGAGTGTGTGTGTGTGTGAGGGATACTAAATAACCACAACCTTTCTCTCCTCATAACACAGACGGAACACAGTCTGTGTGAGGATTTCATTATCTCAGATAATAAACCTCCTTAAGTGGACTCAGAAACCAAAGCAAAAGGACTCTTCAGAACCTGCCTAAGAATCATTACAGTGAGATTGAAAGTATGAAATGAAATCCAGTGATTGCAGTCTGTACACTCACGGGTACATTGCAAACAGGAACTGCTAATAGCTGATTCAGCATACTTTTTAACTGTCAATTTGCCAAAAGCGAAACGGATCCAGGAAAAACCCCACAGGGCACAAAAGAGAATGTGTAGCTGACATTACTCTACATGTTGGCGTTTTCATTATCTGTCAGATTTCCTGTGGGAGAAACTCAGATCCATTCAAATCACCCACCTCTCCCAGAGAAAGACCTTCTCTCTGACAGTACAAGTTGTTATAGTGAAACAGCAGACAGAGAGCAACATTAGCATTCTGTTTGTGTCACTTGATGATTCATCCAATAATCGCTCTCCTGTTAGCTCTGTCCTGGATCTCCACCATCTCCTGAGACCAATGTCTCTTTAGCTGCTAGATGCTCCGCTGTGTCTGTGTGCTGTTCAGGTAGTGAGGTAGTGAACAGTGTGACTCTCACAGCTCTGTCACTGAAAACAGAGGAAATCAGAGCGGTGAGACCAAAGCAAAACAGTATCGCTGTGGACTGAAGGACAAAACTATCATTGAAATGCATAGAAATAACATCCTTGTGTCACTCCATCTTAATTATTCACGATGTGAAAACTTTTATTTCAACTGTTGAAATGATAAAGCATGAGTTTGATTGGCTCAGTGTGTTTAAGGTGCCGGTTACCATAACCACTTTAGTTTATTGACCCAGAAATAAATAAATGTTATTGTCGTTTCAAGACCATTTTGTGCCTCACTGATGTAACGATAATGTTCTAGAATAATGACGCAAGTACACCCTGTCGAAAAGCAATGAACTTTTAATCAGATGGATATCAGAATATATTGAAATATCCAAATAAATGAAACTTAAATGAAATAAATCGCACAAGAAAAACAATAAATAATATTGACTTTCAGCTCTGTTAACAAAATGCCTTGTAATGGTATAAACCCCTGCTGTTGAAATGATGACGTTATGTAAAAAAAAAAAAAGATTTTGAACATTTCTTGTGAATTTTGATCATATTTTCTACTGATAGTTGAGCACTTTAATTGTGTGTGTGTGTGTGTGTGTGTGTGTGTGTGTGTGTGTGTGTAGTGATTTTAATGACATGCTAACTTTCTTAGGATGTGGTGGTGACGCTGGACGTTCCCTTGGGTGCCATCAGTCGGGTGGAGAAGATGGGTGGGGCGTCAAGCAGAGGAGAAAACTCCTACGGCCTGGATATCACCTGCAAGGTGTGTTTGTGTGCGTGTAAGAGGTACAGCATAAGGAGTGTCATTGCTGATTGTTTGTGTTTGTACCACCTCACAAATGAAAGGTGCCCTGTGGAGTGTTACTCACCCAAACTGATTGTGTGTGTCTGAGCTTTGTTTACATCAAACACACACAGGGTCCATAGTGTGCTACAGGCTACCTTCAAATCCTTGTACGTCACTAGGGGCTCTTTTGGCTCTTTCACTTTTATTTTCTCATCATTTTGGCTGTGAGTTATTTATTTATTTTTAAATTATGTAACACTCTAATTGACGTACACCAGACTGTGGAATAGAACATTTTAATATACAGAAAAAAAGAACAAGAAATGAATAAATATGTATTATTCATTATATTTATTAATTTATACATTTATTTATTTTTTTAATTATTATTATTATTTATTTATCTTTTTATTTTAATTATGAAAACAACAGTGGCGTTATTTTAAATGGTTAAACTTGTAAAAATGAATGAATATTTGTCAGTTAGGATGAGGACTGCTGTTAGTGTGCTGATCCGCTCCTTCCTGTTCAGGACATGAGGAACGTGAGGTTCGCCTTGAAGCAGGAAGGTCACAGCAGAAGAGATATCTTCGAGCTCCTCTTCAAATACGCCTTCCCCCTCTCCCACAGTCAGGTAAGGACAGCTTCTCCCTCCTACCGCCAACTGATGGGCCTCCTTATTATCTGCCGGGCCAGCGAGGAAATTATTTAATAGATGATGCAGACGGAGCCTCGATTTCTCAGATGGTTTTGATCCACATCATTTACAGCACAATGGATACACTATATTCTCCCCCCACTACTTTTTATTAGTCCACTGAGTGTATTTGAAGCATTTCAATCTGCCCAGTATCAGCTTACAGCCATCATTTAATGCCCAACACTCATGTTGATGCTACGATACGTGTCAAAGCTAGCCTTAGCGGGGCCTCTGTCTCCGCTATGGAGCAGCGGAGACGAAACAGGACGTTTGAAGGCGACAAATGTCTTCAGGCTGTTTTCAGACGTTGTACAGACTGAATGGAATAAAGTTTACTGATGAATTGATGATTAAGGTAGTCTGTAGTTGTCACACCAAACCGACAGAAGAAAGGTCAAATGAAGCAAACTGATGGTCAGAACATGAACCTACAGACCTGTTCTGTTTCTCTGTTGAGGGGATCATTAACAGGAGAGATGCACTAAGACCAGTACAGATATCGGATGTTAGTCTGGTACTGACCCAAATAGCTGCATCGGGTATCTGTGACAATGTGTCGATCTGGTGTCTGATACCATTATTTTAATAAACAATTCAGTACATTTCTATTTCTGTATTTATTTGACACAAAGTTAGGAGAGCAGTGTTTGAGTTAAGCCTGGTCACACATAAGAGAACGATCTCAGTCTCGTACAGCTTATTCATTAGACTCTGGTGTTGGATTGGTATCGACGGGACGCTACTGGGGCTGAATAAGTTGGATCAGTGCATCCATAGACCATTGTTAAGAGAACACTGTCTCCACTTTAAACAGTGAAGTGACTTGTTGCTGGATGACAACTGTGGAAACGTGAGAGAGGGTTTGAGAGAGGACAGAAAGTGTAGCTTAATGTTATCTATGTCATGAAAAAACGAATTGTCGGGTTGTGACTCATTTTGAAAAAGTCGGAGAGAAAAGGCGAGACGGGTCGCCAGGCGAGCTGAGACAGCGCGGCGGTGCTGTGAATGACAGAAAACCGTTGGTTACGTTCCAAAGCACAAATAAATAACCATCAAACTCTCAACAGATGAACTGTGGAGACAGATGCTCTTTAGCTGCGTTTTCCTCCTCTACATTTTAACAATCAGTGAATGTCGTCGCAGTGAGACAAAAACCTGAGGTTACTTTTATCGTCAGGTCTTCGGGCTGAAGGAACCTTTTTAGTTCCTAGAAAAGTAGCCGCGGACTAAAAATAAGCAGTAACTTATGTAGATGAGGCC
Organism: Anarrhichthys ocellatus; assembly: GCF_004355925.1. NCBI lineage: Eukaryota > Metazoa > Chordata > Actinopteri > Perciformes > Anarhichadidae > Anarrhichthys > Anarrhichthys ocellatus. The sequence continues at coordinate 7,808 of NW_022280879.1, read as the reverse complement.
TGACCCCCAACATGAGATTTCAGAACGAGATTTCTCTATGAGCGAGATTTTGGTTTGACACAATAACAAACAGAACGGAACAAGTGAAAGATAAAGGAAAAAGTTGTATTTCTCTGTAGGGTTCTTTCCATAATGTTGTCAGACTCTTATAATAACAGTCTGAGCTGGTCAGTGAAATGAAAAGTCTCCTTCTCTCCTCCATCCAGCTGCTCTTTGCATATGTGACTCAGGAGAAGTACGGTGAGAACGGCTGGGACATCTACAAACCCATGGAGGAGTTCAGACGGCAGGTAAAGAGGAGCAGCAGCCCAGTACTGCTGTTTATTCACACCGATACGCTCATTGCTACAGCTGCACATAATGGACCTGGTGTAACTGTGCCAACAGAAGCACAAGTTAAAGGAAAAGTTAGAATAATCCTGCAATGCGAGCAGCAGTGTTTCAGTGAGTAACCGATGGTGACGGGTGTCTCTTCCAGGGCTTACCAAACAACAAGTGGCGTATTACGTTCATCAATAAGAGCTACGAGCTGTGTGACACATACCCCACTCTGCTGGCCGTGCCTGTGAACAGCAAAGACGAGGACCTCCGGAGAGTGGCTGCCTTCAGGTCCAGAGGACGCATACCGGTGAGCACAACACCAAGCTGTGTACTACTGAACCATGTCACGCACGAGTTCACAGTCTTTACTCTATGGGGACATTCTACTAGCATTTACAAGGTTTTGGGGAAAGAGAAATACGATATTCAGGCTTTGGATACATAGACAGTATTGTTATATTTTATTGGATGGCATAATATATCACAGAAATATTAGAATGCTAAAATGAGAATAAATGACTGTAGAGCAGAAGTAGAACTGAGAAAGTTCAACTGGTCGTGGCATTTGTTGTATTTACAGCACATCACAGTACGCGGTTTAAGCTAATCATGTGACATTTTTATTTCTGAACTGTCCTTCAACTACTTTCATTTATTATGATCGTTGTTGACTTACCATCCAAGGTAAACAAAAAAATGTACCCGCTAACACTTATTGTTTTACCGTTGCAACACTGAGAGCCTATTTTGTCACATGACAGCCGTGACTAACAAAGTATTTTATCTGCAGCGATACTGTGAGGCAGTACACAGCCAATCAGTTTAAAGGAGCTGTATTTAACATTCTGAACACTAAAATAGAAGCAAACAACTATTTGCCATGTAGTAGTATTAAAAGTAAGAGATGAAAAAGCATCATGAATTAAGCAACGTGTGCGGGTAGAGAAATGATCTGGTGTAGTTTGGGTCACCTGATCGGCTCTTCTGATCGGCCTCTAGAGAGACCACCGATCAAACTGTTGATAACGATCGGAGCACCTCTAGTTTTGCGTGGTTACCCTGGCGCCCTGATAGACGGTGAGTCCCCGTCCTGCAGCACTGACCGGTCTCTGTGCCTCAGGTGCTATCGTGGATCCACAGGGAGAACCAGGCGGTGATCGTCCGCTGCAGTCAGCCTCTGGTCGGCATGTCGGGGAAGAGGAACAAGGACGATGAGCGCTACCTGGACGTGATCAGGGAGGCCAACGACACTGCCAAGCTCACCATCTACGACGCTCGGCCCAGCGTCAACGCTGTGGCCAACAAGGTCAGAGGGGAGAGGACAGACTCTCAGGGGTTAAAGGGGTTAGACACGGGGGGGGGGGGGGGGGGTAGGGAGACCAAAATAACTGAATAAAATCATGACAAAAGAAATGACAGTTCTAATCATTTCAAAGTTTGCACGTTGCTATTTGTTTCTTAAAAAAAAAAAAAGCAGAACCCCGGAAATAAAAACAAAGTCCAGATATCACAAATGGCTAAAGAGGAAGAGTTGATGTACAGATAAAGATAAAATGAGTGTGATGGAAACAGACGTGGTAAATAAATGATAAGTCACATGCTTCATGTACGTCTTTAACTTGTAACTCAAGCGTCCACTGAAGAGACAAAGAATAGCAGCGGGAGAAAAGAGACTGTTGAGACTGTAACAGAAATGTCATATTTCCATCATGTTCACATCACGGTATTCTGTTGTTCAATGAAGGTATATTTGTGTCTTTATTACGCAAACAAAAAAAAATGTTTTAAAAGCAAATTTCTCGCACCGCAATCAAAAATCAAGTTTCTAAGTGAAAATATATAAACTGAGAATAATTTATTTGTTAGTTTTGCTTATGAAACTAGAATTTTTGGTTAAAAAAAATAAAATCTTTGGTTAAAAAAATAAAATCTTTGGTTAAAAACAAAACAATCTTTGGTTGAAAAAAAAAGCTTTGGTTTCAAAACGAAAAGCTTTGGTTTTGAAACCAAAAGCTGAGTTGGGTGTAGTGGGCGGGGCATACGCTGCTGAATGTACCAGGAGTTTCTATTGGTCGGTTTGACTTGTCTCTCGGTATCTGCATCATCTAAACAGTGGGGGCTACATGTCAACACAGCAGCCCTCCATGTCGTTCTTAAAAAGAGACTCCACGACACTAACAACATGAGAACAAAGTGAAGTGCTGCTATATTTAAAATAATTTTGACAAAACAGAGCAGTCAACTTACCTCCATGTCACCGTAACCTCCCGTCTGTGTTTAGATGATGCAGATACCGAGAGACAAGTCAAACCGACCAATAGAAACTCCTGGTACATTCAGCAGCGTATGCCCCGCCCACTACACCCAACTCAGCTTTTGGTTTCAAAACCAAAGCTTTTCGTTTTGAAACCAAAGCTTTTTTTTTCAACCAAAGATTGTTTTGTTTTTAACCAAAGATTTTAATTTTTTAACCAAAAATTCTAGTTTCATAAGCAAAACTAACAAATAAATTATTCTCAGTTTATATATTTTCACTTAGAAACTTGATTTTTGATTGCAGTGCGAGAAATTTGCTTTTAAAACATTTTTTTTTGTTTGCGTAATAAAGACACAAATATACCTTCATATTGTTCAAGCTTTGACTTTCTCTATTGAGTGCTTCATCTTGTTGCGTCGTCCTCTTCTTCTTATAGTTTATTGATCTCCATCTCGTAATGTTCACATAACAGCAGTAGATGCAAACGTGAGGAGAAATTGTATCTTCAGTACCACCATTGCCCAGAGGGGTAAATGAGGAAAAAAATATTCAAAAAAGTTTTCTCACGCGTGTTTATGACGTAAGAACGGTAGAAGTAAAATTGCCTGGAAAATCCTTCTAAGTTAGTTTCTTTTCTTTTTCATCTGTCGAAAAAAGTCACAATAAAGCCATTGTATAGTATGTCCAAAAAATCATAAAGAATAGTGAATATAACAATAAATCTGTAACACAAAAAAATAAATACACACGTTGCTACCCCCAGGCCACAGGAGGAGGCTACGAGGGCGATGAGTACCAGAACGCGGAGCTCCTCTTCCTGGACATCCAGAACATCCACGTCATGAGGGAATCCCTGAAGAAACTCAAAGACATCGTCTACCCCAACGTGGAGGAATCTCACTGGCTGTCCAGCCTCGAGTCGACACACTGGCTGGAACACGTGAAGGTGAGGGAGGGGGGGGGGAGAAGAATCCGAATGTCATCATTTCATCTGGGTTTTTTTTTTCTGACTCGTGTTCTAAAGAGCATCTGTGTGTTTGTGTGTGTGCAGCTGGTGTTGTCGGGAGCCATCCAGGTAGCAGATAAGGTCTCCAGCGGGAACTCGGTGGTGGTGCACTGCAGTGACGGCTGGGACCGGACCGCTCAGCTCACCTCTCTGGCCATGCTGATGCTGGACAGCCACTACCGCACGCTCCGAGGGTTCCAGGTCAGTAAACATCACAAAGCGCTGGCTCATCAGAAAACGCCTGTGAGCCGCACAGTGAGCGTTAATAACACCGCCGTAGTGGGTTTTTACTGTGCTTACGCGTTATTGGATGTCAGCTGTGGGGAAATGAATGGACAGAAAGTGACTGGTGTCTTTTCAGGTGCTGATTGAGAAGGAGTGGATCAGCTTTGGGCACAAGTTTGCCTCCGTAAGTAACTCTTTTAAAATTATGTATTTTTTTTAATGTGAATCCACTTTCAGATATTTTTACAACAACATTCAAACAGTTCAGTTTGACATTTATAAAGAAAATGGCTCAGGTGACTGCTAGAAACAGTTCCTGTTAATCATTGTGTGTGTGTGTGTGTGTGTATAGAGGATAGGCCACGGTGACAAGAACCATGCCGATCAGGACAGATCACCCATCTTCGTTCAGTTCATCGACTGCGTGTGGCAGATGACTAAACAGGTATGTTTAACACATGTGAGTAATGTTGCACGGTGTATCGATACTAAAAACGTACCCGTACGTTAAAAATGATACGATTTTGCATATTTTTAGTATCGATACTTCATTAAAATAGGCGCGATCAGAGCGCACTCACTGTTCCGCTCCCTGTCATGCTGCCTGCATGCATTGACTGCAAGGGGGCGGGGCTGCCCTGCGCTCACACACGCAACAGGCAGCGCTCGCTCACAGTGAGTGATCGCAGGGGAGACATGCATCAAGTGCAGGAGCTTTTGCCAACCGTCCTCGGCTTGTTGGAAAAAAAGATGCCAGAAGTGAAATCTGGAAGTACTTTAGCTACATTGCAGACAGTGAAGGAAAGCCCACTGACATACAGAGAACCCGTCTGCAAAATGTGTTTCAAAGCCACACAGATCAAGGGAGGCAACACATGGCAAAGCACCTTTCAGACAGACACCCCGAACTTTTCAAAGCGATGTGATGATAAACATGAACACCCCCAAGCTCACCCATATACAGCCTAACACGGGTAGCCTTAGCCTAGTTTGACGACAAGCCTATATGATCATGAGGTCACAATGCACACACAAGTGTACTAAAGGAAACACAATTGATGCAAAATAGCTACATGCTCGTGGAGCCTGAGGATGGATCTTGGAAAATATCAAAGTCACTATTGAAGTAAATTAAGCATTGTTTATCCACCCACTCCCACAGACAGCAGCAATAATAATCAATGCTATGATGGCACAATGTAGTTTTCATTAATATCTTGCGGTAGGCTAATACTAATATGAATGCCATTCAGGTGACTGCTAGAAACAGTTCCTGTTAATCATTGTGTGTCATTATAAGTGTTCAAAAAGCTGGGCAGGAACAAGCTGGTAAAAAAGGGAACCATACAGATGTTTTATTTATTACTATTATAGATAAATATACCCGTATCGTATTTGTGGTATTGTATCGTATTCTGGTATCATATCGGGTATCATGATATTTATGGCAGGTATCGTATCGAAGTCATAATTTTGGTATCGTGACAACCCTACATGTAGTCAGCCAGCTGCAATCATGTGGGGCTGGTAACCTCCAAGGCATTTTCTTTTTTCACATCTATTGCTTGAGGCAGCAGCTCAGGTTTAATTAAACCCTGTGACCTAAACAAGCCTCCTGAAAATACAATTTAAATAATTTAAGCACAGCAACCAGTGCAAAGCAGAAGGTCGACTGTGTTTGAGTGGAACATGTGGTCACGTTTCCTCTGAAGGTGTCACTGTAGTGAGCGTAAATGCAGAGCTTCGTTTGGCGTCACCTGTCATGTTGTTTTTCTTCTTTCCTTCAATAATGACTATTTAACAGAGACAAAAATATATATATATATTTATTATAATAACACAAGGATTACATTACTATAAATGATGTCCCCACAGTGTTGCATGTCAGGGGGGAGAATACTGTTTCTATATTTGTTTTCCAGTCCAGAATAGCATGAGTTACCCTGAACCACAACGGTGCAACTGGCCTCTAAACATTGAGTCAGTCTGTTTTTATTTGGGCTCTCCGCAGTCTACATAGTGGTTAGATTTAAGGGCTTTAAACTGGGAATTTTCCATCCAATAGGCCTTTTTCACTGCAGCCATTTTGACATATAATTGCAGGGTAAACACATGTGTAATTAATTAGTGTTGGAGCCAAAAAGGGTGTTTTTTGTGGGTGTTAGTATGCCCCGCCACAAGGGGGCGGTCAACAACCTCCAGTTCTGCCGAGTGAAGCCAATGTGGAATATCTTAAAACTTGCATTCTCTCTAATGTCCATCAGGGGGCGACTCCTCTGGTTGTATAGAAGTCTATGAGAAAATGACACTAATTCTCTCTTGATTTATTACCTCAGTAAACATTGTAAACATGAGTTTATGGTCTCAATCTCTAGTTTCAAGTCTTCTTCAATACAGCATGATGTTCATTTAGTAAATGATGGTCCATTTAGAGTCACATAGACCATAAAGCAGAGTATGCTTTAGGGCGGGACTTACTGTGATTGACAGCAAACAAAACCACAGTCTCCAATCCACAACTGCAGCATCACAGAAGAAGCAAGCTACCAAAGACTAACCAAAGGTGTGCGAGTCAAGAGCACATTGTAGCGTTCCATTCTCCACCGTGGCACAATCAAACAGGAATGGCTGCTACACACTCAATAGAACTGACCATAATAACTTTTTGCAACCTCGCCTGTGTTTACCTATCACACGTCAAAATGTTGACCCAAACTTTTGAATGGCAGTGTTTATTATATGTGACACACGGCCTTTTGGCTTTTATCGGCAACCGAAAGTCCCAGAAAATAAAAAAGCTGCAGGGAAAAAATGAGCCCAGTGAAATACGAACGTTTTGGATTATAGATTTTTTTTATTTTATTTTTAATGAATTTTTAAACTTAAAAAATACACATTTATGTTTGATGCAGAATTCTTAACTTTGCTCCTCTTCTCCTCTCAGTTTCCTACAGCCTTTGAGTTCAATGAGCGCCTCCTGCTGACGATCCTGGACCACCTCTACAGCTGCTGCTTCGGGACCTTCCTCTACAACTGCGAGAGTGCACGAGACCAGCACGTAAGACGGGCAGACGGTCGCCCTCTAAATGCTCTGACTTTTCCTTTTGTAGCGTCTCACGACTCCGCCCCCTTTCTGTTGAGCAGGAGGTGAGGTCGAAGACAGTGTCCCTGTGGTCTCTGGTCAACAGCAGGATGGAGATGTATTTGAACCCCTTCTACACCCCCGAGTCCGGCAGGGTCCTGTACCCCGTCGCCAGCATGCGCCACCTAGAGCTGTGGGTGACGTACTACATCCGCTGGAACCCGCGCATACGACAACAGGTAGGACCTCCGGAGAGTCTGTTAATATAGAAGCTTAACAGTGACCCTCGGGGGCCTGTGGACCCGTCGCTTAGTAGGAATGTGGTTTTCCTTCATATCTGTGGCAGCGATTACCTCTTTGTGAAACTGATGTGGCAAACTAAGAACAAAGCTACCAGACAACTTTCTCATTTTGAAAAATTAGTTCCAATCATTTCAATGTAAAGGCAATTCAGATGGCTTCCTAAATTATTCACACAGCCAGAATAGAAGTATGTCAGTCTCCACTCAAGTATTGGGGCCACTGCAAGAGTGGTTTCCAGAATAAAGTTGTAATATTTTAGATGAAGTTGTAATGCCATCAGAATATATTATGTTTCTATATTTATAGGCATGAACTCTCCAGAAATCTACACTTGAGACATTTCGATTGAATTTAGATTGTGTGTGTTGCAGCAGCAGAGTCCGGTGGAGCAGCGCTACAAGGAGCTGTTGGCCCTCAGAGACGAGTACTTGAAGAAGCTGGAGGAGCTGCAGCTGTCCGACTCCCCCTCCTCCCGTCTGGCGAACATCCCCACGCCCAACACCTCCTCCTCCACCACGCCGCCACAGCAATACACACAGCTACACACTCCCCTCTGAGGGCTGGTCTCACACACACACACACACACACACACACACACACACACACACACACAC
>NW_022280878.1:5476-16244 GCF_004355925.1 Anarrhichthys ocellatus | reverse complement strand
ACAGAGTACCTGAACAGGTAGAGAACAGAGTACCTGAACAGGTAGTGAACAGAGTACCTGAACAGGTAGAGAACAGAGTACCTGAACAGGTAGTGAACAGAGTACCTGAACAGGTAGTGAACAGAGTACCTGAACAGGTAGTGAACAGAGTACCTGAACAGGTAGAGAACAGAGTACCTGAACAGGTAGTAAAGTAAACTTCACTGGGAATTAAATAATTTAATTACTATAAATAAAAAGATGGCCCGTCCTCAAAAGGGTTATATTGAAGAGGGAAAAATAACGAGGTCATTGTTTATTAACTGAACTATTAAGTTTGCTACTTTATGTTCCAAAATGATAATTTTTGTTAAGTGTTCGTAATGTTAAGAACACGGTGGTTTATGTTGATAAGTCATTTTTGTGCTGGTTTATAGTTTTAACTGTCACATTTCTTGAATACATTCGCAGAGAATATAGTTCTATTTTTTATCTAAATTCTTGTTGATTGCAGTAACTTTGACTCGAACCTCTTTGACTAAATATTAACAGAGAAACTTTACTTCTAGATGCTTTAAAGAGACAAATGTAAAGACGTAAAATAATATGAAGAGAAAAGGAGGAAGGAGACGAGAGGAGGAGACAAAATTCAACAACTAACCAAATAAAAAAGGGAAAAGAAGAAACGAATATGGTAGTTTCTGTCCTTCCCCTTTTCCCTTCGTCCAATCAGAAGCCAGCAGGCCGCCGCTCTTACCCGCTTAGCCAACGGCCGCAGAGCGCTGACCGACAGGGCGTAGCAGAGGAAGGCGATTGGCCGACGGCGCCACGGGATTGGTCGAGACACGCCACCACTGAGCACGCTCAGACGGCGCCGGAGAGACAAACGAGGCACCTGGAGCCTGAGTGTGGTGAGATTTAATGAGATGTAGCGGTTTAATTAAGGAAACAGAAGGATGAGAAAGTAAAAAGGAAGTAAAGACAAAATTAATATGAAGAGAGAGGACGTAAAAACATGGAGGAATAAAAAACAGGTGGGCGTGGACAGGCGTGAAAGGGGCGGGGCTTCTGTTTGTGTGTGTATACGAGTGTGTATGTATACGAGTGTGTGTGTGTGTGTGGCTGCGTGTGTGTTTGTATACGAGCGTGTGTGTGGAGGGTTAGGGGTGAGGAGGAGGAGGAGCGGAAGCTAGAGCAGCACACCTATGCTAAGCTACAGCAAAGCTAGTGGTGATGCTAACAATAATGCTAACAGTGATGCTAACACACTAAATATTTAATCAGAGCCGTTTTCGTAGTTTAATTTTTCCAGTTTCTGCTTCTGAAATAGTTTCATTAAAGTGTGTTTACAAACACATTTAACTTTTATACATATTATTTATATTTTCTATAATATTTCACCAACACTCGTGATAGCCTAGTTTAGCTTGCGATAGCCTCTTTCCTGCTGATCCATATTTATATATAATGTGAATGAGAGTGGGAATATGTGGAATAAAGTTGTGAATATGTGGCGTTAATACAAGTTTTAATATATATAATGACATTCTGAATTAATGGAATGAACATTCAATATATGAAAACACATTTAAACTTTCATTCCACAGTAAAGAAAGTCAGTTCGATTTCTACAGATGTTTATATCTACATATAAAAATATATATATATACACATCTCTGCATATATATAGTATATACACGTACATACATACATACATATATATATATATAGTGTAGAACACAAACATAAGCTGACTTCAGTGTCTGTAGTAAACTAGGTTAGCAGGTTAGCACAGATCAACTGAAGAAGGCCAACACAGGCTAAACCAGGCTAAGGCTGAAATAGATGACCTGCTAAACTACCCCCCCCCCCCCTTTAATCCTTAACCTGCAAACCCTCACATGTCTGTCTCTCATCTGTCTGTCTCTCTAACTCTACATTCTCTCTTCTTCTTCTTCCTCTCCCACCTGAATCTCGCTGTGGTTCTCGTCCTCACTCCTCTTCCTCCTCCTCCTCCCTCCTCTTCCTCCTTCTCTCCATCGGTCGCGTGCCGCCGCCGCCTCCGCCGCCGCCGCTTCACCTGCCGCAGCAGGTCGCGCTGCTGCCGCGCGCCCCCGCCGCGGCACCGAGGAAAGAACTTTACCATGAACGGGTCGCTGATGACGCAGAGAGAGACGGCCGGTGACACATGATGACGTTTAAATACCAAGAGAAGAAGAAGAAAGTGTGTGGAGACAGTCCCGTTCTCTGGGAGCAGAGAAGAAGTAGTGACGCAGAGCGCGAGGGAGAGATGTGTTTATACTGGAGAGCCCCGCCCCCTCGACCCTCCCCCTCCCCCTCGGTGTAATAGAAAGTGCGTAGAGTGCAGAAATACAGAGAAATCATGTAAAAGTAAAAACACAGATTATTAATAGACAATTTATATTGGATTTATTAATATGTATTACAATCAAATAAAGTATTTAATTATGAATGTATTTTTTATTTTATTATTTGTATTTAATGTTTATTATTACTATGAAACAAATAAGAAATCTATGAGTTTATATTATAATATAAATGCTTGAATGATATAAAAGTAATTTGTATATTATCATTCTGCTTTTAAATAAATATTATTGTTTGTTATTAAATTTATTATTAAGAAAAACGTAAAACATGACAGTTTATATATATTTATAATATTAAGGTTTATACATTAAAATGTATTAAAAAGTATAGCTTCACAATCCTTTTAACTAATTTATTTTAAAGTTGTAGGATAAAAAACATTAGAATAAATTAAATTATAATTAATAATATAATTCTGTAAATGAAATGTAAAAAATATAACTGAAGCTTAAAAATGTGTGTGTATATATGTATATATATATATATATATATATATATATATAAAAATCAATAAATTAAATTAGTAATATTTTACTATGTCATTCATAATTAGTAAACAAAGCATCAATTATTAAAGGCCAGGCTACAACTCCACGGGTTAAATGAATAATTAAATTTGTTTTACATTTTTTTTAAATATTTAATATATATATATATTTTAGTGTCTACATCGTCACTTTAAATTAATTTTCGAAATGTGTCTTCATCTCCCCCCATCGTCATGGTAATGCGACGATATTATTTGGTTGTTTTATATTTATGTTTACTTTGAGATCAAGAGATAAAACATTTTGTAAATCATTGATAATATTTCATCACACTGATGCAGAAATACATTTCATTATCTCCACCATTACTCCGGTGATGAAATCACGACAGTTTTATGTTTTAAGTAAAATATGATTAAATTCATCTGTGTCACGGAAATAATCTATTATTGGAGTTCCAGTATTTTTCTCATCATTATTATTATTATTATCATTAGCTCAAAAATACAAAATACAGTCTATTATTTTGCAACATTTGTTTGTTTTTAAGTGAAAATGATTGAATAAAATAATTATCTTGAGAATAATGAATAAATTAGTTAGATTAATGAATTAGATTGTAACATTATCGATGATCATTTAAATGAAATGTATCATTGTTGTGTGTGTGAGATATATATATATATATATATATATATATATATATATATATATATATCTTGAATGTGACAAACAAACCAAAACAAACAGAGTGACATCATCACCACCTTTCACCCACTGAACCAATCAGAGTCTGTTCTCAGGTCAGTTAATGATCCACGCTCACTAACACGTTGCATCACTTTCTATAACTTCACAATAAAAGCATCCCTCCGGCTTTTATTGTGAAGCAGCAGCAGCGGGAACTTCACACGGCTGTGATTCACTGATGTGAGGAATTGAAGTTTAAAAGCATTCCTAGTATGTTTAATCGCACCCGAGTGGTGGATGTTAAAGTCAATATTTACTTATGGAAGTCTGAACCATGGAGTGTGGTCATTGAATATACCGAGTGTCTGTGAGGGGGTAGAGCTATGTGCTAAGAGCGGGGGATGGAGGGGCTGTAAGGAGGCTGTAAGGAGGGTGTCTGACCAGAACAACAGGTCAAAGGCCGAGGAGGAGCTTATTGGATTTCAGCCAATCATTGAGCTGATCGATGGGGTGAAGAATGTGAAACATGAGACGTTTCTTTGGGACAAAGAGACGGTGAATTGCCGGACATCTTGAGATCTTCAGCGGGCCGCCGGCCAGACACACCAGTCTGCTCTATGTCATGAAATATTATGTTATTAATCGTTTGACTCGGTTTGTAATCGCTTTTGCGTTTGTTAGTCTGTTAAAATTCCTTCTGATTTTGACTTGGACTGGCTGATTCCGTCCCTGTTTGCTGATGAAGAAGGAGAGCAAGGGGGGGGGGCTTCTTCTCCTCTGTTTGAGAAACTTTTGAACATAACAGTGACGGGATCAATAACCAGAGAAGAAGAAACAAACTAAATGCTATACGAGCAGAACATCCCGATCAGTCACGTGATCCATGAGACCACAGAAGAAGAAGAGGACGTAGTCATCGTGATGTCAATCGTCGGTTTGTGGACGAGACAATGAAGAAGAAGAAGAAGAAGAAGAAGAAGAAGAAGAAGGAGAAGAAGACAATGAAGAAGAAGAGTAGGAAGGAGGAGGAAAAGAAAGAGGAGAAAAGGAAGAAGAAAAAGCAGGTGTGTCCTCTCCTACCTGTGTGGGCGTGGCTAAAATGGGCGTGGCTCCATCCTGCCCTTGGTCCCTCCATTTGTATTTCTGGTAACCGAGGTAACCACCACCTGACACCAACAGGAGGGGGAGGGGCCAGCGGCTGGGCAGGAAAGTACGACCTGAAGAGAGATCCCATTGGTCAACGACACCTGCAGGCTCTTCAGACTGTACCGTTAATCTCCAGCACTACATTTTACAGATTACATGTGAACACATCATGAACCTCATTAGTATATAACTGTGTTCATATGATCATGAAATATATACAAGATAGACATATCGTTTTGTTTTTTATGAATGCTGCATCGCTCTAAATGTTGCTGATGATGCAAGGAATTGTGGGACATCATCTCCTTTCCTTTGGTAAAGGATGCTCCAATGTATCCTTTGCTAAAGGAGATATTCAAAAAGGAAGCATTGAAGCACCTTTCCTCAGCATTGTGAGGACTCATCCAGCTCTCCCCGAGGCTGGCACTTAGATACTTCCGGGTCATTTCACTCGGTTAGGAAGGAAGCAAACAGGAAGTGAACCGGAAGTGAGGAGGTGCAGACAGACTCACCTGTGCTCACTGCTCTTTGCTGGCTGCAGCTCCAAGGAGACACTCTACAAATAAACAACATAAAGCTTCACAGTTAGAATAACGTGTAATCATTTCAAAGAATCTTGCTAATCTCAGTCGTCACACGTTTAGATAGACAGATAGAAAGATAGATATGTACTTTATTCATCCCCAGGGGGAAATTTGTATTTGTATTTAGTTAAATTCATCTGTTCACATGACGTAAACAAGGTAAATGAGACACATCCGGTTACCTGAGCCGAAACCTTCATCACTCCGGTTTACACGCCTGTCACCTGTCGGACGTCACATTTAACTCACTGTTTGAGCTTTTAGACTCGATCAAACGTTAATTTACTGTAAACTGTGAACAGTCTAGTGGAGCCACAGACAGGTCACGGTTTAATAGTCACACTACGTCATTACGTTTGATTCACGCGGCCCTAAAAGTGACCTCTTCCCTGTCTGACGTCAGGCTGTTAGTTTTAATAGGAACATAAATTAAGTTAATATTAATAATACCTCCCAGTCAGTCCGCTGCACACCCTCCGCAAGGCCGCCGCCATGTTGTTTGCGTAAGTGACGTACGGACGTCTAAACTGTGAGTGGGTATTTGTTACCACGAGTATAGTCTGCCAGGTGAACCCTGCTTCACTGTGAACGGACACTTTAGAAGTTTTCCCTCAATGCGTTCTGCCCAAAATCTCTTTAGCTTCAAGCAACGAGGACCAGATCAGTTTTGGGTTAAAATGAACTATTTCTAGCGGGAAACACTGAAGGAAACTTCTCCCACGTGACGTGAACCGTCATCTGAGGCAGCTGCTGCCTGCGAGGTGAGACTGAGGGTAACAAATACACTAAATAATTAAATAATTAAAAGAAACAATTTTCATGACAATTAAATGAGATATAATGTTAATATTTTCTTCCGTAAAAAAGGTGACCATGACAATGAATTAACTCTACTTATTAACATTAATACGTTAAGTCATCTTCTATAGAAAGCCCATAATACTCCAACTGAAACAGGTTTTGTGTTTTTTATATTTACACAAAGTGTTAATACTTAAAAGTGTTCCTTGTGTTATTTGTAGCCAACAAGTATCACTTTATAACATATTATGTGATGTCTGCAGCCTGGAACAGCCTCATCAAGACAATAATAATAATAATAATAATAATAATAATAATAAAATGTATTTATAGAGCGCTTTTCACAGACAAAAAATCACAAAGTGCTTTAACAGAGCAGAAATTTAAAAGCATTAAAAAACACAATGTGACCATAGGGTCAATAAATTACATACACAGAGAAAAAAATAAATAAAAATAAAAATAAATAAAAAATTAAAACATTTTAAGAGCAGGTCTGGGACATGGGTTGTTACTCAAACACCAGCCTAAAAAGGTGGGTTTTGAGCTGTTTTTTGAAAGTATTCACAGAATCTGCGAGGCGTAGAGTCGCAGGCAGAGCATTCCACAGCCTCGGCGCCACTGCCTCAAAGGCTCGGTCACCACGGGTCTTAAATCCTGTGCGTGGAACTGACAGAAGACCTAGAGCGTTTGACCTGAGAGTGCGGGTGGGTGAATACGGGTGAAGTAGATCAGCTACATAAGTAGGAGCCTGACCGTGAAGTGCTCTGTAAGTGATGGTGAGAGTTTTGAAGTGTATCCTAAATGCTACAGGGAGCCAGTGGAGAGATCGGAGTACGGGGGTGATGTGAGACCGTCGATTTGTCCTGGTGAGTAATCTGGCGGCAGCGTTTTGGATTCCCTGCAGACGGTTAAGAGCAGATACACTGAGTGATGTGAAAATTGAGTTACAGTAGTCGATGCGAGAGGAGATAAATGTGTGTATGATCATCACAATCACAAAACCAGCCTCCTATCACCTGAAGAATACATCAAGGATTAGAGGACTGATGTCTCAACAGGTAAAACGTGTCCATGCATTCATCTTCAGCAGACTGGACTACTGTAACGGTGTGTTTACAGGTCTCTGTAACAAGTCAGTCAGAATGCTGCAGCTCGAGTCCTCACTAAGACCAGGAGGGTGGATCACATCACTCCAGTTCTGAGGTCTTTGCACTGGCGTCCTGTCCAACAACAACAACTTTTAAACTCGAGCCCTATTTGTAGGCCTCTGCTCGAAAATGGCATACCCATACTAAGGAGACCACAGTTCTGTAACTACAAGGTCTATTTTAATAATTTTTGATGCTATAATTCAGATAACACTTGTGAGATTGTTCAGATGGGTAAATATTGTGTATATGTTGCTGGTTAATATAGTGCATGAAGATATTACACAGCTCAAATTGAAAATATTCAGGTTCACCTGAAAAAAAGCACTTTTATTGATATTATGTTTTTGAAATAATGCAGCTGGCTGCCTCAAAACTCTCCCAAATCATAGCACAACCGATCAGTAGTTGTAGAACAACGTTTGGCTGGGATAAAGTGAAGAATAAGAGGCTTTAGAGAGGTCACGCGAGGTCGTCATTCTCGAACCAGCTGTTGCAGCTCTTACATTGTACTTTTATATACTGTATAACTATACTTCACTTTTTTATCACTCATATTATTCAATACATCCAAATACAGCCGTTAGAAATCATTTTTAGAGCCAGGGTCCTCTCAGAGCATGTTTCTGGCTGTCATCCATGTCTAAATTCCAGTCCCTGTGTGTGTATGTGGCTGTAGCTCAGCCTATCATCGGCCGATTTCAGTCAATGAGCCCGCCTTCGAGTCAGAGTCAGAGTCTCAGGAAGGCAGGTTTCGAAGCGGGTGTTGATTGACAGAAGTTTCAGCAAGTAAAGTTGCAAGAAGTGCCGCGTATCCCAGAGCGTAAAATTCCATTCGCCAAAAGTCTGACCACCCACCCATGGTGGATTAACCCCCCCTTCTACAGGAAACAGATCGGAAGCAGACAGGATGCAGTTGCCAACAATGATTGTAGCTTTGATTGTAGCTGTGAGTGACCGTTGGTCACTCACAGCTTTCTACTGGTTCCACGGAGAGAAAAACCGAAGGTATTTATGCGTTCTGTGTCGAATGCTAATGCTAAGCGATGTACGGATCGCCGGATTAGCCGTTAGCTTCGTGTTGCAATATCGATGTGCAGTAAATATAACGGCGATTTTTGCCCAGTATTTCATGCTTTTATGCCACATTTTCTAGATGCTTACATTAGTAGTGTATAGTTGTGTTTGGAGTGTGTAAAAAGTGACTTATATGATAGTGTTGCCCATACGTTGCTGTTTAATCCGGTAAATAAAATGTACACATGTACAATTCTGGCTATCAAAATGAGCAATTTTTGGACGATATTTATGAGACCCCCTAAGCCCGAGAGCCCCCACATCTGGGGGCGTCGTGTGCAAGAGGTTCCTGCTGCTGGTTTATAAAGCACTGAATGGTTTAGGGCCAAAACACATCTCTGATCTGCTGCTACCTTATGAACCATCCTGACCCCTTAGGTCGTCTGGGACCGGTCTACTTCCTGTTCCCAGAGTCAGAACTAAACATGGAGAAGCAGCGTTCAGTTGTTCTGCTCCACATATCTGGAACAAAGTCCCAGAAAGCTGCAGGTCTGCTGAGACCCTCAGCTCCTTTAAATCAAGACTGAAGACTTTTCTGTTTGCTGCCTTTAATTGAACCAGATTCAAGGATATTAATACATTTCTGCATTTTACTACTGTATTTTATGTATGAATGTTTTTATTTTGCTTTGTGTTGTGATGCTTTTAATGGTTTTATGTGAAGCACTTTGAATTACCTTGTTGTTGAAATGTGCTATACGAATAAACTTACCTTAGAATCAACACCAGACACAGGATGTGAGAACATTTTAAAGGTTTTGGCTTCAAAATAAAAACTTTTTTATTGATTTTATCATTTTGGGCCATTTTCTTCACGAAAACGTCCAAAAGCTTAAAGACAAAACTTGCTATATTTTATTATATATATTATAATATTCTGTAAAGCAAAAATGCAGATTCAGATAACCTTTAAATAAATGTTCCATTCATTATATTTGTTGACAAATAAAAACGTTTAGACGAAGTTTATTATTTCACTAGTAATCACTAATAATCACTAATAAACACTAGTAATCACTAGTAATCAATGACTCTGATCACTAATAAAGGGACAAACTTCAGTGAGCAGAAACAAACTTTATTTGTTCCAAAAATAGACACGTTTTCAGCAGAAATATATATATTACACTTTAAAAACTCCAAATACTTCACCAGCAGTAGTACAGAGTACTCAGACAGTATTTCAGAGTACTACAGAGAACAGCAGTCAAGAAAAACACAAAAAATTAAAAATAAAGCCAGCTGTGCCCCGATGTGGGCGTGGCCTCGTGTGGGCGTGGTCTCCTGACATGTCATCGTTTAAAAAACTAGTAAAAATATTAAATATTTCAGAAAATTCACATTTAAACAGTCTACACTGTGAAGTCAAATAAAACAAAATAAATCAAGTACACTGCAAAAAGTAAAAGTAAAAACCCGCTACACCGGTCTGGTGCGCTAGCAGCTCTGTTTATTTGGCCTTTTGGTCAGCTGACAGGAAGTGATGTCACAGCTCACACGTCCAAGCCCTGACGGGACAGGAAGTCTTCGAGTGCGCTCAGTCGCTCCACCAGCATCACGTCCAGGTCCAAGTCGTCGTCATCGGGGCCGTTGCCGTGGCAATGTCGCCGTGCCGCCACCCGTTTCCTGGGTACCATAGCAACAGGAAGTCCCGCCCCTAAAATAGACAGATAAAATATCTCTGATCATGTTTCATTCTAAACAACCAATCAGAGGAGAGCTAGTAACGTTAGCAGCACCGCTAACGGCTAACCAACGGAGGTTCACTTCAGTTACATGATGATGCCTTCAGGCTCTGCTCAGTGAACACCAGTACTGGCTGAAGGTACATTATAACGTTATCATGATGTGTTCACATGTCATCTGTAAAATGTAGTTTTGGTGATAAACTTGAATAAATCCAGTAGTTTGAAGGAGATGTTTTCACATGAATATAAAATAGATATTAGAGATGAATTATGAGCTGTTTAACTTCCGTCTAGGGCTTTTATTGTGAAAGGTAAGAAAAGGAAGGAGTGGCTCTGGGTTTTTTTTCCCAGCATACCTTGCGGCCTCTTCCTCTTCCTGGGTTGCGTGAAGTCAGGGAAGAGGAGGAGCCTGCGCCTCCTCTGCTGGCCAATCAGGAGCAGTGCACCGTTTTTTTCCCGCGGCTCCTCGAAGATCGTCTCCAGACTCCTGCAGTGTGACAGAAAAGCATGCTGGGAGATGTAGTTTGTACAGCAGTTCGACATCATTCTGTCTGTGTTCTTGATGTGTGGTTTACTGTGTTTTGTCAGCTTTCACACTGGAATTAAAAGTATTTATAAAATATGGGATTTGTAGTTTTTACCTGTTTGTGGTGGGGGATTTGTAGTTCTTGTTCGTGTAAATCTCCTCCAGGCTGAACTCTTTCTTCTTTGACCTAAAAGTAAAATCTAGTTTAATATATTGATCTTATCCTCAGATTTTGTCTTTTTTATTT
>NW_022280878.1:0-5376 GCF_004355925.1 Anarrhichthys ocellatus | reverse complement strand
CTCCCCCCCCCCCCCCCCCCCCGCACCACCACCAGCTGACCTTTTGACCTTTGGCAGTCCCATCGGAGTGAGCAGTGTTTCCCGCGGTGACGCCCGGCGGATTCGTATTTGTGAGACTCGTTTACAACGCTGAGAAGACAAAAACACAGAAAACTAGTTGAGGACTTGAGCTTAGAAAAAAAAGAGTAAAACCATAGAAATAACATAGAACATTCAAAACAACGTAGCAGGATGGTCAGAGCCCCGGATATCTTTTGAATACACGAAACAGACTTAAGCTAGTTAGCTGGCTCGTTAGCTAGCTTGCTAATTCCACCATGCTTTAATGCTACACTGGTTACAGAAATTAAGCCTCACAGTTGGTGGGACCACCTAAACTCTCTGTCACTTTGAAGGTCAAGCTACCTAGCCAACTAGCTAACTAGCCAAAGCTGCATCCGATCTTAGACTGTATACAAGAAGTGGACGTAGTCATAGTGATGTCTCTCATTGTTTTGAAGCCTTAAGTTCTGCGATTTCGCCGTCGCCATCTTGTTTTTTTGTGCAACCAGTGAACAGGAAGTGACCATATCTAGACTGAGGAGGAGTGACGTAAAGACGCCGTCTACGTCTCTGGTAGAGACCTGTCAATCACTGTGTAGCCCCGCCCTAAAGCATCCCCTGCTTTATGGTCTGTGTGACTCTAAATGGACCATAATGTACTAAATGAACATCATGCTGTATTGAAGAAGACTTGAAACTAGAGATTGAGACCATAAACTCATGTTTACAATGTTTACTGAGGTAATAAATCAAGAGAGAAGTAGAGTCATTTTCTCATAGACTTCTATACAACCAGAGGAGTCGCACCCTGGTGGACGCTAGAGAGAATGCAGCTTTAACACATGAAGCTTTGACTTCAGAACCGGAGGTTTTCTCCAGATCTATTTCTTTGGGGAAAACTTTGACATTCAACAGGAAGAGAAAAAAAACTCCACCTCTCCATTTGTGCTGAGAAACTCAGAGCCCGCTTCTGATTGGCTGACAGCAAGCGGAGCAGCAGACAGCCCATTGGCTGAACACAGGGGGAGGGGCAGTGGGCGTCGCCGGGGGAAGTGGAGGCTGCGGGTGCTGTGATTGGCTCGCTGCTTCTGCTGTCGCCGGGCAGAAAAAGTTGGGCTGCAACAGACAAGATTTTTATTAATTTTTACATCCTATTTAAAACACAAACATTCACAAAAACAAATTAAAAAATTAAAACTTTTTTTTTTCATAATTTATCTTTAATGACATACATTAAATTACACAAACTACGATTTTATAAAAAATGGACAAAATTGTCAAGTCAAGTGTTTATTTATTAGAATTACCTTGGTGTAGGCATTCGCACGTAACTGCAAAGACAAAACCAAATGTAAACAGGGTCAATAATTATAAAGATGACACTAAATGAATGAATCTATTATTTTTAAAAAAATGACATGATTGAGATTAATAAAAGTTATATAAATATTTATATATATTGTTAAAATAATTACTAGAAATTACTAAAAGTATTTCACTAATTCATATTCAACAAACGTTACAATGTCCTCGTGAATATTAACGACTATATTAATTATATATGAATATTAATGAGGGGGGATTTAAATATATCAGTCAACCAACCAGTGGTCGCTGCTCAGACTGGGCGGGACCGTGAAGTCCTTCAGAATCCGCAGAGGACTCCTAATAGCTCCGCCCCTCACTGAGTCTGACATCGTCTCCACGGCAACCACTGACAGCCGCAGCATGGGGGTGGAGTTAAAGGAGGAGGAGGAGGAGCATAGGTGCCATATGTGGAAAGCACCGTGATTGGAGGAGAGGGAGAGCGGAGAGGTGAAGTCAGAGAAACGCCATTGGCCTGAAGAGATGTTGAGTGCTTCTGACTGCAGGAGGTGCAATGCATGATGGGAAGAGGAGCTAAGGAGAAAAGGAGGAGTAATTTATACATTTTATGAATATTAAAGTTTTTATTTATATAATATAAATAAATGTTTAATCCAAGTAATTTTCAAAGAAATGAAATGTGTCATATAAATAAATGAAATGAACCTGAGTAGCGGCGCTCTGTATCCATTCTGCCTGACGACACTGACGGCTTTCTCTGATTGGCCGGCTCCTCCCGCTTCTCTTCTTCTGTGCTTCCTGTGGTTGAACCTGTGCAGAGTGAGCGGTGCCTCCTCCTCTGCTCCTTTCCTGAAGGAGACCACCATCCGGCCCACAAACCTCCCGACATCTTCCTCTTCCTCTTCATCTTTTTCTCTGTTTTCTGGAAAAACACTAACATCTCTTCCTCTGTGGTTCTTCCTCCTTTTCCTTAACCTCCCCTCCTCTTCCTCCTCCTCTCTGCTCCTCCTCCTCTGTGCTGACTGGCTCAAACTAGAGGAGAGAGGAGGAGGTGTGGGTGAGTCCTCGCCGTCTGATGAAGAAGATGATGATGAAGGGGAGGCGGTAACAGGTGGGCGGTGGGCGGGGCTACACGAGAGGGCGGGGCTACACGAGGAAGCTCCCAAACCTAAAGAAGAAAAGAGAAAGTTGAGAAATTGGTTAAATTTATTATGATTTCTGTGATTAACATTTGGATCAATTTGTAGAAATGTACATCTATTATGGTTCAAAAGTGTAAAAATGTATTATTATCATCGTCATTTATTCATAAACATCCTGGTAGATCGTCTCTTTGTTGTTGTTGTTGTTGTTGTTGATGCTCCTCTGTGGATCACAATCATCCTCAGACAGTCCTGGAAGAGGAGGAGGAGATAAAGGAGAAAACAGACAGAACTCACCAGGAGAACAGGTGGCTCCTCCCCCTTCTCCTCTCTGCCTGCTCCTCTTCTTGCTCCTCTTCGTCCTGCTGCTCCTCTCCAGAGAGTCCAGGCGACGACCGAGGGAGGACAGAGCTCCTCGCAGGAGGCGCCGCACCTCCCACCGGTGAGCTGAGAGGAGGCGAGGCAGGAGGGAGGAGCAAGGGCAGCAGGGAGGAGGAGCTACAGGAGGAGAAGGAAGAGATGGAGCTACAGAAGGAGGAGGAAGAAAAGAAACTTGAGGAGGAGGAGGAAGAAGAGATTTAGCGACAGGAGGAGAAGAAACTGGAGAAGGAGAAGAAACTGGAGAAGGACGAGGAGAAGAAACTGGAGGAGAAGGAGGAGGAAGACAGGGAAGAAGGGATGGAGGGACAGAAGGAGAGGAAGACAGAGGAGAACAGATAGCAGAAGCATAATAAAAAGGAGTAAAAAGGAGAGGAGGAGGAAAAACATGAGGAGAAGAGTTGTGAAGAGGAACAGAACAACAAGGAGGAGAACGATGGGGACAAGAAGGAGGTGATGGAGAAGAAGAGACAGAAGCTGGTGTGGTACGGACAACATGAGGAGACATCAAAGAAGGAGGTGAAGGATGGAGGAAAGAAGGAAAAGAAGACAAAAGGGAGGAAGGAGGAGAAATAGAAGGAGGAGCAGGAGGAGAGAAAACTTCTGGAGGAGGAGAAACAGCAGTCAGTACTTAATATCGATCGCCCAAAACTTTTAATTTATTTAATAAAATAACAATAAATACATTACAAAAATAAAATATTGATATCATAAATGAATAATGAAAGGAATACTTATGCCAATAAATAAAATAATAAATCAACCCCAACCTGTTTGTGTGTCTTCGTAATCATCAACCAATGGGAGAACAGGAGGCGTGGTCACGGCTGCGAGGCCACGCCCCCTGTCGTCGCTCTCCTTCAGTGTCAGCGGGCGAGTGAGCATGACTGAGAAACACGTGACAAAAAATTAAGAAAATAAAAGAAACTCATGAAAACAGTAAGTAAAAATTAATTAATTCATATTTGACGTATTCACAATACAAATTATATACAATTACATATTAATATTACAAAGTGAATATCAAGGACAAAATAATAATTTAGGCTTCTTCTTGCTTTATTATTAAATATTCTTATTTTAACATCACAGGAAAAGGAGAGCAGGGCCGTCTTTCAATCAGAGGGTCGGCGGTTCGATCTCCGGGTCCGCTAGTCGCATTTCGATGTGTCCTTGAGCAAGACGCTTATCCCCAAAAAATTGCTCCCTGCGGTGTGTTAGAATCTGAATTGTAAGTTGCTTTGGATAAAAGCGTCTGCTAAATGACTGTAATGTAAAAATATATTAAAAATTGTAAGATATGCTTTAGGGAAAAATAAGTATCTTTTAAACGTTTTGCTGCTGCGTGATAAAGGCAAATCTATCATAATATAGTATGTTTTCAGACAAGTCAATTAATGAACATATATATTATATACATACACATATATATATATACAGTATATATGACGCAAAGCTACTCTCGTTCTCTCTCGCGAGATTTCACCTATTTTGTTGGAAAAAAATTCCAGAAATCTTCCTGTAAATCTGAATGTTTTCACTGTTTTCAGATGATTAACGGGTGATTTTCACGGTTTAATTTCGTCATCGCAGAAGTGTGTGTGACGTAACACGAACGGAGGGTTAGAGGAAGTGGGGGTGTTTCGGGTGGAAGTGAGAAGTGAGGGTAAAACGGGGTTTGGGGGCAAATAAAAAGGAAACTGTTGTCGAGCTAGCAGCGGCTAGCTGTCGTTAGCAGGCTTTAGCCGTCAACCGGGACATTTGAACGGTTCATTTTACCTTTTTCACGCCCCGTGGGTCCGTTAGTTTCCGTTAAATCCTATTATGTCTCATTATAGGCGGTTAATGGCTGGAAAATGCCGAATCTGGCCGGTATTTCCAGAGGAATCGGTGCCTCTGTTATCACCGTAGACCGGCATCAAGGTAACGGAACCCACATCTACGGAACTTCCGGTGGGGATGTCAAAATAAACGACCATGAACGATGGGAAAGCGGAAATGACGGCATTATCGTGCAGAGAGAGAGAGAGAGAGAAAAACTTTCAAATTAAGACAAATAATTTGAATTACCTGGATTTAGCTTCCCAAGACAGACAGAGAAATTTGAGGATATCATAAATCTATTGATTATTATTGTAAATTATATATACATACGTGTAAATTAACAAGCCAAAGACCTATTGTTTGTGTTATTTACAAAGAGTTTGAGCTGTAAATAAAAACTTTAAAATACTGTACCAACAAAAAGGCCATTTAAATATTAATGCCTGTGATATATGTATAAAATTACACGTAAGAATGTGTTCCTTAGTGTCCCTTTTACTCTTTCTTTATATAATTTTTTGCAGATTTTTTTAATCTGTTTTTCTGTTCTTCTGTGGTCCCCAGCATGTTAGCTTGAATGTATGAGTACATCCCAAGTCTCTTAATTGCATCCCCGTTTCCCTCACTTGGGTCCTTTCCTTGCGTCCTAGTCCCTCCCACCAGG
>NW_022280877.1:5476-16244 GCF_004355925.1 Anarrhichthys ocellatus | reverse complement strand
ACAGAGTACCTGAACAGGTAGAGAACAGAGTACCTGAACAGGTAGTGAACAGAGTACCTGAACAGGTAGAGAACAGAGTACCTGAACAGGTAGTGAACAGAGTACCTGAACAGGTAGTGAACAGAGTACCTGAACAGGTAGTGAACAGAGTACCTGAACAGGTAGAGAACAGAGTACCTGAACAGGTAGTAAAGTAAACTTCACTGGGAATTAAATAATTTAATTACTATAAATAAAAAGATGGCCCGTCCTCAAAAGGGTTATATTGAAGAGGGAAAAATAACGAGGTCATTGTTTATTAACTGAACTATTAAGTTTGCTACTTTATGTTCCAAAATGATAATTTTTGTTAAGTGTTCGTAATGTTAAGAACACGGTGGTTTATGTTGATAAGTCATTTTTGTGCTGGTTTATAGTTTTAACTGTCACATTTCTTGAATACATTCGCAGAGAATATAGTTCTATTTTTTATCTAAATTCTTGTTGATTGCAGTAACTTTGACTCGAACCTCTTTGACTAAATATTAACAGAGAAACTTTACTTCTAGATGCTTTAAAGAGACAAATGTAAAGACGTAAAATAATATGAAGAGAAAAGGAGGAAGGAGACGAGAGGAGGAGACAAAATTCAACAACTAACCAAATAAAAAAGGGAAAAGAAGAAACGAATATGGTAGTTTCTGTCCTTCCCCTTTTCCCTTCGTCCAATCAGAAGCCAGCAGGCCGCCGCTCTTACCCGCTTAGCCAACGGCCGCAGAGCGCTGACCGACAGGGCGTAGCAGAGGAAGGCGATTGGCCGACGGCGCCACGGGATTGGTCGAGACACGCCACCACTGAGCACGCTCAGACGGCGCCGGAGAGACAAACGAGGCACCTGGAGCCTGAGTGTGGTGAGATTTAATGAGATGTAGCGGTTTAATTAAGGAAACAGAAGGATGAGAAAGTAAAAAGGAAGTAAAGACAAAATTAATATGAAGAGAGAGGACGTAAAAACATGGAGGAATAAAAAACAGGTGGGCGTGGACAGGCGTGAAAGGGGCGGGGCTTCTGTTTGTGTGTGTATACGAGTGTGTATGTATACGAGTGTGTGTGTGTGTGTGGCTGCGTGTGTGTTTGTATACGAGCGTGTGTGTGGAGGGTTAGGGGTGAGGAGGAGGAGGAGCGGAAGCTAGAGCAGCACACCTATGCTAAGCTACAGCAAAGCTAGTGGTGATGCTAACAATAATGCTAACAGTGATGCTAACACACTAAATATTTAATCAGAGCCGTTTTCGTAGTTTAATTTTTCCAGTTTCTGCTTCTGAAATAGTTTCATTAAAGTGTGTTTACAAACACATTTAACTTTTATACATATTATTTATATTTTCTATAATATTTCACCAACACTCGTGATAGCCTAGTTTAGCTTGCGATAGCCTCTTTCCTGCTGATCCATATTTATATATAATGTGAATGAGAGTGGGAATATGTGGAATAAAGTTGTGAATATGTGGCGTTAATACAAGTTTTAATATATATAATGACATTCTGAATTAATGGAATGAACATTCAATATATGAAAACACATTTAAACTTTCATTCCACAGTAAAGAAAGTCAGTTCGATTTCTACAGATGTTTATATCTACATATAAAAATATATATATATACACATCTCTGCATATATATAGTATATACACGTACATACATACATACATATATATATATATAGTGTAGAACACAAACATAAGCTGACTTCAGTGTCTGTAGTAAACTAGGTTAGCAGGTTAGCACAGATCAACTGAAGAAGGCCAACACAGGCTAAACCAGGCTAAGGCTGAAATAGATGACCTGCTAAACTACCCCCCCCCCCCCTTTAATCCTTAACCTGCAAACCCTCACATGTCTGTCTCTCATCTGTCTGTCTCTCTAACTCTACATTCTCTCTTCTTCTTCTTCCTCTCCCACCTGAATCTCGCTGTGGTTCTCGTCCTCACTCCTCTTCCTCCTCCTCCTCCCTCCTCTTCCTCCTTCTCTCCATCGGTCGCGTGCCGCCGCCGCCTCCGCCGCCGCCGCTTCACCTGCCGCAGCAGGTCGCGCTGCTGCCGCGCGCCCCCGCCGCGGCACCGAGGAAAGAACTTTACCATGAACGGGTCGCTGATGACGCAGAGAGAGACGGCCGGTGACACATGATGACGTTTAAATACCAAGAGAAGAAGAAGAAAGTGTGTGGAGACAGTCCCGTTCTCTGGGAGCAGAGAAGAAGTAGTGACGCAGAGCGCGAGGGAGAGATGTGTTTATACTGGAGAGCCCCGCCCCCTCGACCCTCCCCCTCCCCCTCGGTGTAATAGAAAGTGCGTAGAGTGCAGAAATACAGAGAAATCATGTAAAAGTAAAAACACAGATTATTAATAGACAATTTATATTGGATTTATTAATATGTATTACAATCAAATAAAGTATTTAATTATGAATGTATTTTTTATTTTATTATTTGTATTTAATGTTTATTATTACTATGAAACAAATAAGAAATCTATGAGTTTATATTATAATATAAATGCTTGAATGATATAAAAGTAATTTGTATATTATCATTCTGCTTTTAAATAAATATTATTGTTTGTTATTAAATTTATTATTAAGAAAAACGTAAAACATGACAGTTTATATATATTTATAATATTAAGGTTTATACATTAAAATGTATTAAAAAGTATAGCTTCACAATCCTTTTAACTAATTTATTTTAAAGTTGTAGGATAAAAAACATTAGAATAAATTAAATTATAATTAATAATATAATTCTGTAAATGAAATGTAAAAAATATAACTGAAGCTTAAAAATGTGTGTGTATATATGTATATATATATATATATATATATATATATATAAAAATCAATAAATTAAATTAGTAATATTTTACTATGTCATTCATAATTAGTAAACAAAGCATCAATTATTAAAGGCCAGGCTACAACTCCACGGGTTAAATGAATAATTAAATTTGTTTTACATTTTTTTTAAATATTTAATATATATATATATTTTAGTGTCTACATCGTCACTTTAAATTAATTTTCGAAATGTGTCTTCATCTCCCCCCATCGTCATGGTAATGCGACGATATTATTTGGTTGTTTTATATTTATGTTTACTTTGAGATCAAGAGATAAAACATTTTGTAAATCATTGATAATATTTCATCACACTGATGCAGAAATACATTTCATTATCTCCACCATTACTCCGGTGATGAAATCACGACAGTTTTATGTTTTAAGTAAAATATGATTAAATTCATCTGTGTCACGGAAATAATCTATTATTGGAGTTCCAGTATTTTTCTCATCATTATTATTATTATTATCATTAGCTCAAAAATACAAAATACAGTCTATTATTTTGCAACATTTGTTTGTTTTTAAGTGAAAATGATTGAATAAAATAATTATCTTGAGAATAATGAATAAATTAGTTAGATTAATGAATTAGATTGTAACATTATCGATGATCATTTAAATGAAATGTATCATTGTTGTGTGTGTGAGATATATATATATATATATATATATATATATATATATATATATATATCTTGAATGTGACAAACAAACCAAAACAAACAGAGTGACATCATCACCACCTTTCACCCACTGAACCAATCAGAGTCTGTTCTCAGGTCAGTTAATGATCCACGCTCACTAACACGTTGCATCACTTTCTATAACTTCACAATAAAAGCATCCCTCCGGCTTTTATTGTGAAGCAGCAGCAGCGGGAACTTCACACGGCTGTGATTCACTGATGTGAGGAATTGAAGTTTAAAAGCATTCCTAGTATGTTTAATCGCACCCGAGTGGTGGATGTTAAAGTCAATATTTACTTATGGAAGTCTGAACCATGGAGTGTGGTCATTGAATATACCGAGTGTCTGTGAGGGGGTAGAGCTATGTGCTAAGAGCGGGGGATGGAGGGGCTGTAAGGAGGCTGTAAGGAGGGTGTCTGACCAGAACAACAGGTCAAAGGCCGAGGAGGAGCTTATTGGATTTCAGCCAATCATTGAGCTGATCGATGGGGTGAAGAATGTGAAACATGAGACGTTTCTTTGGGACAAAGAGACGGTGAATTGCCGGACATCTTGAGATCTTCAGCGGGCCGCCGGCCAGACACACCAGTCTGCTCTATGTCATGAAATATTATGTTATTAATCGTTTGACTCGGTTTGTAATCGCTTTTGCGTTTGTTAGTCTGTTAAAATTCCTTCTGATTTTGACTTGGACTGGCTGATTCCGTCCCTGTTTGCTGATGAAGAAGGAGAGCAAGGGGGGGGGGGCTTCTTCTCCTCTGTTTGAGAAACTTTTGAACATAACAGTGACGGGATCAATAACCAGAGAAGAAGAAACAAACTAAATGCTATACGAGCAGAACATCCCGATCAGTCACGTGATCCATGAGACCACAGAAGAAGAAGAGGACGTAGTCATCGTGATGTCAATCGTCGGTTTGTGGACGAGACAATGAAGAAGAAGAAGAAGAAGAAGAAGAAGAAGAAGGAGAAGAAGACAATGAAGAAGAAGAGTAGGAAGGAGGAGGAAAAGAAAGAGGAGAAAAGGAAGAAGAAAAAGCAGGTGTGTCCTCTCCTACCTGTGTGGGCGTGGCTAAAATGGGCGTGGCTCCATCCTGCCCTTGGTCCCTCCATTTGTATTTCTGGTAACCGAGGTAACCACCACCTGACACCAACAGGAGGGGGAGGGGCCAGCGGCTGGGCAGGAAAGTACGACCTGAAGAGAGATCCCATTGGTCAACGACACCTGCAGGCTCTTCAGACTGTACCGTTAATCTCCAGCACTACATTTTACAGATTACATGTGAACACATCATGAACCTCATTAGTATATAACTGTGTTCATATGATCATGAAATATATACAAGATAGACATATCGTTTTGTTTTTTATGAATGCTGCATCGCTCTAAATGTTGCTGATGATGCAAGGAATTGTGGGACATCATCTCCTTTCCTTTGGTAAAGGATGCTCCAATGTATCCTTTGCTAAAGGAGATATTCAAAAAGGAAGCATTGAAGCACCTTTCCTCAGCATTGTGAGGACTCATCCAGCTCTCCCCGAGGCTGGCACTTAGATACTTCCGGGTCATTTCACTCGGTTAGGAAGGAAGCAAACAGGAAGTGAACCGGAAGTGAGGAGGTGCAGACAGACTCACCTGTGCTCACTGCTCTTTGCTGGCTGCAGCTCCAAGGAGACACTCTACAAATAAACAACATAAAGCTTCACAGTTAGAATAACGTGTAATCATTTCAAAGAATCTTGCTAATCTCAGTCGTCACACGTTTAGATAGACAGATAGAAAGATAGATATGTACTTTATTCATCCCCAGGGGGAAATTTGTATTTGTATTTAGTTAAATTCATCTGTTCACATGACGTAAACAAGGTAAATGAGACACATCCGGTTACCTGAGCCGAAACCTTCATCACTCCGGTTTACACGCCTGTCACCTGTCGGACGTCACATTTAACTCACTGTTTGAGCTTTTAGACTCGATCAAACGTTAATTTACTGTAAACTGTGAACAGTCTAGTGGAGCCACAGACAGGTCACGGTTTAATAGTCACACTACGTCATTACGTTTGATTCACGCGGCCCTAAAAGTGACCTCTTCCCTGTCTGACGTCAGGCTGTTAGTTTTAATAGGAACATAAATTAAGTTAATATTAATAATACCTCCCAGTCAGTCCGCTGCACACCCTCCGCAAGGCCGCCGCCATGTTGTTTGCGTAAGTGACGTACGGACGTCTAAACTGTGAGTGGGTATTTGTTACCACGAGTATAGTCTGCCAGGTGAACCCTGCTTCACTGTGAACGGACACTTTAGAAGTTTTCCCTCAATGCGTTCTGCCCAAAATCTCTTTAGCTTCAAGCAACAAGGACCAGATCAGTTTTGGGTTAAAATGAACTATTTCTAGCGGGAAACACTGAAGGAAACTTCTCCCACGTGACGTGAACCGTCATCTGAGGCAGCTGCTGCCTGCGAGGTGAGACTGAGGGTAACAAATACACTAAATAATTAAATAATTAAAAGAAACAATTTTCATGACAATTAAATGAGATATAATGTTAATATTTTCTTCCGTAAAAAAGGTGACCATGACAATGAATTAACTCTACTTATTAACATTAATACGTTAAGTCATCTTCTATAGAAAGCCCATAATACTCCAACTGAAACAGGTTTTGTGTTTTTTATATTTACACAAAGTGTTAATACTTAAAAGTGTTCCTTGTGTTATTTGTAGCCAACAAGTATCACTTTATAACATATTATGTGATGTCTGCAGCCTGGAACAGCCTCATCAAGACAATAATAATAATAATAATAATAATAATAATAATAAAATGTATTTATAGAGCGCTTTTCACAGACAAAAAATCACAAAGTGCTTTAACAGAGCAGAAATTTAAAAGCATTAAAAAACACAATGTGACCATAGGGTCAATAAATTACATACACAGAGAAAAAAATAAATAAAAATAAAAATAAATAAAAAATTAAAACATTTTAAGAGCAGGTCTGGGACATGGGTTGTTACTCAAACACCAGCCTAAAAAGGTGGGTTTTGAGCTGTTTTTTGAAAGTATTCACAGAATCTGCGAGGCGTAGAGTCGCAGGCAGAGCATTCCACAGCCTCGGCGCCACTGCCTCAAAGGCTCGGTCACCACGGGTCTTAAATCCTGTGCGTGGAACTGACAGAAGACCTAGAGCGTTTGACCTGAGAGTGCGGGTGGGTGAATACGGGTGAAGTAGATCAGCTACATAAGTAGGAGCCTGACCGTGAAGTGCTCTGTAAGTGATGGTGAGAGTTTTGAAGTGTATCCTAAATGCTACAGGGAGCCAGTGGAGAGATCGGAGTACGGGGGTGATGTGAGACCGTCGATTTGTCCTGGTGAGTAATC
Source organism: Anarrhichthys ocellatus (assembly GCF_004355925.1). Classification (NCBI taxonomy): domain Eukaryota; kingdom Metazoa; phylum Chordata; class Actinopteri; order Perciformes; family Anarhichadidae; genus Anarrhichthys; species Anarrhichthys ocellatus. The sequence goes on along the minus strand of NW_022280877.1, from coordinate 9,288 downwards.
TGGCGGCAGCGTTTTGGATTCCCTGCAGACGGTTAAGAGCAGATACACTGAGTGATGTGAAAATTGAGTTACAGTAGTCGATGCGAGAGGAGATAAATGTGTGTATGATCATCACAATCACAAAACCAGCCTCCTATCACCTGAAGAATACATCAAGGATTAGAGGACTGATGTCTCAACAGGTAAAACGTGTCCATGCATTCATCTTCAGCAGACTGGACTACTGTAACGGTGTGTTTACAGGTCTCTGTAACAAGTCAGTCAGAATGCTGCAGCTCGAGTCCTCACTAAGACCAGGAGGGTGGATCACATCACTCCAGTTCTGAGGTCTTTGCACTGGCGTCCTGTCCAACAACAACAACTTTTAAACTCGAGCCCTATTTGTAGGCCTCTGCTCGAAAATGGCATACCCATACTAAGGAGACCACAGTTCTGTAACTACAAGGTCTATTTTAATAATTTTTGATGCTATAATTCAGATAACACTTGTGAGATTGTTCAGATGGGTAAATATTGTGTATATGTTGCTGGTTAATATAGTGCATGAAGATATTACACAGCTCAAATTGAAAATATTCAGGTTCACCTGAAAAAAAGCACTTTTATTGATATTATGTTTTTGAAATAATGCAGCTGGCTGCCTCAAAACTCTCCCAAATCATAGCACAACCGATCAGTAGTTGTAGAACAACGTTTGGCTGGGATAAAGTGAAGAATAAGAGGCTTTAGAGAGGTCACGCGAGGTCGTCATTCTCGAACCAGCTGTTGCAGCTCTTACATTGTACTTTTATATACTGTATAACTATATATTTCACTTTTTTATCACTCATATTATTCAATACATCCAAATACAGCCGTTAGAAATCATTTTTAGAGCCAGGGTCCTCTCAGAGCATGTTTCTGGCTGTCATCCATGTCTAAATTCCAGTCCCTGTGTGTGTATGTGGCTGTAGCTCAGCCTATCATCGGCCGATTTCAGTCAATGAGCCCGCCTTCGAGTCAGAGTCAGAGTCTCAGGAAGGCAGGTTTCGAAGCGGGTGTTGATTGACAGAAGTTTCAGCAAGTAAAGTTGCAAGAAGTGCCGCGTATCCCAGAGCGTAAAATTCCATTCGCCAAAAGTCTGACCACCCACCCATGGTGGATTAACCCCCCCTTCTACAGGAAACAGATCGGAAGCAGACAGGATGCAGTTGCCAACAATGATTGTAGCTTTGATTGTAGCTGTGAGTGACCGTTGGTCACTCACAGCTTTCTACTGGTTCCACGGAGAGAAAAACCGAAGGTATTTATGCGTTCTGTGTCGAATGCTAATGCTAAGCGATGTACGGATCGCCGGATTAGCCGTTAGCTTCGTGTTGCAATATCGATGTGCAGTAAATATAACGGCGATTTTTGCCCAGTATTTCATGCTTTTATGCCACATTTTCTAGATGCTTACATTAGTAGTGTATAGTTGTGTTTGGAGTGTGTAAAAAGTGACTTATATGATAGTGTTGCCCATACGTTGCTGTTTAATCCGGTAAATAAAATGTACACATGTACAATTCTGGCTATCAAAATGAGCAATTTTTGGACGATATTTATGAGACCCCCTAAGCCCGAGAGCCCCCACATCTGGGGGCGTCGTGTGCAAGAGGTTCCTGCTGCTGGTTTATAAAGCACTGAATGGTTTAGGGCCAAAACACATCTCTGATCTGCTGCTACCTTATGAACCATCCTGACCCCTTAGGTCGTCTGGGACCGGTCTACTTCCTGTTCCCAGAGTCAGAACTAAACATGGAGAAGCAGCGTTCAGTTGTTCTGCTCCACATATCTGGAACAAAGTCCCAGAAAGCTGCAGGTCTGCTGAGACCCTCAGCTCCTTTAAATCAAGACTGAAGACTTTTCTGTTTGCTGCCTTTAATTGAACCAGATTCAAGGATATTAATACATTTCTGCATTTTACTACTGTATTTTATGTATGAATGTTTTTATTTTGCTTTGTGTTGTGATGCTTTTAATGGTTTTATGTGAAGCACTTTGAATTACCTTGTTGTTGAAATGTGCTATACGAATAAACTTACCTTAGAATCAACACCAGACACAGGATGTGAGAACATTTTAAAGGTTTTGGCTTCAAAATAAAAACTTTTTTATTGATTTTATCATTTTGGGCCATTTTCTTCACGAAAACGTCCAAAAGCTTAAAGACAAAACTTGCTATATTTTATTATATATATTATAATATTCTGTAAAGCAAAAATGCAGATTCAGATAACCTTTAAATAAATGTTCCATTCATTATATTTGTTGACAAATAAAAACGTTTAGACGAAGTTTATTATTTCACTAGTAATCACTAATAATCACTAATAAACACTAGTAATCACTAGTAATCAATGACTCTGATCACTAATAAAGGGACAAACTTCAGTGAGCAGAAACAAACTTTATTTGTTCCAAAAATAGACACGTTTTCAGCAGAAATATATATATTACACTTTAAAAACTCCAAATACTTCACCAGCAGTAGTACAGAGTACTCAGACAGTATTTCAGAGTACTACAGAGAACAGCAGTCAAGAAAAACACAAAAAATTAAAAATAAAGCCAGCTGTGCCCCGATGTGGGCGTGGCCTCGTGTGGGCGTGGTCTCCTGACATGTCATCGTTTAAAAAACTAGTAAAAATATTAAATATTTCAGAAAATTCACATTTAAACAGTCTACACTGTGAAGTCAAATAAAACAAAATAAATCAAGTACACTGCAAAAAGTAAAAGTAAAAACCCGCTACACCGGTCTGGTGCGCTAGCAGCTCTGTTTATTTGGCCTTTTGGTCAGCTGACAGGAAGTGATGTCACAGCTCACACGTCCAAGCCCTGACGGGACAGGAAGTCTTCGAGTGCGCTCAGTCGCTCCACCAGCATCACGTCCAGGTCCAAGTCGTCGTCATCGGGGCCGTTGCCGTGGCAATGTCGCCGTGCCGCCACCCGTTTCCTGGGTACCATAGCAACAGGAAGTCCCGCCCCTAAAATAGACAGATAAAATATCTCTGATCATGTTTCATTCTAAACAACCAATCAGAGGAGAGCTAGTAACGTTAGCAGCACCGCTAACGGCTAACCAACGGAGGTTCACTTCAGTTACATGATGATGCCTTCAGGCTCTGCTCAGTGAACACCAGTACTGGCTGAAGGTACATTATAACGTTATCATGATGTGTTCACATGTCATCTGTAAAATGTAGTTTTGGTGATAAACTTGAATAAATCCAGTAGTTTGAAGGAGATGTTTTCACATGAATATAAAATAGATATTAGAGATGAATTATGAGCTGTTTAACTTCCGTCTAGGGCTTTTATTGTGAAAGGTAAGAAAAGGAAGGAGTGGCTCTGGGTTTTTTTTCCCAGCATACCTTGCGGCCTCTTCCTCTTCCTGGGTTGCGTGAAGTCAGGGAAGAGGAGGAGCCTGCGCCTCCTCTGCTGGCCAATCAGGAGCAGTGCACCGTTTTTTTCCCGCGGCTCCTCGAAGATCGTCTCCAGACTCCTGCAGTGTGACAGAAAAGCATGCTGGGAGATGTAGTTTGTACAGCAGTTCGACATCATTCTGTCTGTGTTCTTGATGTGTGGTTTACTGTGTTTTGTCAGCTTTCACACTGGAATTAAAAGTATTTATAAAATATGGGATTTGTAGTTTTTACCTGTTTGTGGTGGGGGATTTGTAGTTCTTGTTCGTGTAAATCTCCTCCAGGCTGAACTCTTTCTTCTTTGACCTAAAAGTAAAATCTAGTTTAATATATTGATCTTATCCTCAGATTTTGTCTTTTTTATTT
>NW_022280877.1:0-5376 GCF_004355925.1 Anarrhichthys ocellatus | reverse complement strand
CTCCCCCCCCCCCCCCCCCCCCGCACCACCACCAGCTGACCTTTTGACCTTTGGCAGTCCCATCGGAGTGAGCAGTGTTTCCCGCGGTGACGCCCGGCGGATTCGTATTTGTGAGACTCGTTTACAACGCTGAGAAGACAAAAACACAGAAAACTAGTTGAGGACTTGAGCTTAGAAAAAAAAGAGTAAAACCATAGAAATAACATAGAACATTCAAAACAACGTAGCAGGATGGTCAGAGCCCCGGATATCTTTTGAATACACGAAACAGACTTAAGCTAGTTAGCTGGCTCGTTAGCTAGCTTGCTAATTCCACCATGCTTTAATGCTACACTGGTTACAGAAATTAAGCCTCACAGTTGGTGGGACCACCTAAACTCTCTGTCACTTTGAAGGTCAAGCTACCTAGCCAACTAGCTAACTAGCCAAAGCTGCATCCGATCTTAGACTGTATACAAGAAGTGGACGTAGTCATAGTGATGTCTCTCATTGTTTTGAAGCCTTAAGTTCTGCGATTTCGCCGTCGCCATCTTGTTTTTTTGTGCAACCAGTGAACAGGAAGTGACCATATCTAGACTGAGGAGGAGTGACGTAAAGACGCCGTCTACGTCTCTGGTAGAGACCTGTCAATCACTGTGTAGCCCCGCCCTAAAGCATCCCCTGCTTTATGGTCTGTTTGACTCTAAATGGACCATAATGTACTAAATGAACATCATGCTGTATTGAAGAAGACTTGAAACTAGAGATTGAGACCATAAACTCATGTTTACAATGTTTACTGAGGTAATAAATCAAGAGAGAAGTAGAGTCATTTTCTCATAGACTTCTATACAACCAGAGGAGTCGCACCCTGGTGGACGCTAGAGAGAATGCAGCTTTAACACATGAAGCTTTGACTTCAGAACCGGAGGTTTTCTCCAGATCTATTTCTTTGGGGAAAACTTTGACATTCAACAGGAAGAGAAAAAAAACTCCACCTCTCCATTTGTGCTGAGAAACTCAGAGCCCGCTTCTGATTGGCTGACAGCAAGCGGAGCAGCAGACAGCCCATTGGCTGAACACAGGGGGAGGGGCAGTGGGCGTCGCCGGGGGAAGTGGAGGCTGCGGGTGCTGTGATTGGCTCGCTGCTTCTGCTGTCGCCGGGCAGAAAAAGTTGGGCTGCAACAGACAAGATTTTTATTAATTTTTACATCCTATTTAAAACACAAACATTCACAAAAACAAATTAAAAAATTAAAACTTTTTTTTTTCATAATTTATCTTTAATGACATACATTAAATTACACAAACTACGATTTTATAAAAAATGGACAAAATTGTCAAGTCAAGTGTTTATTTATTAGAATTACCTTGGTGTAGGCATTCGCACGTAACTGCAAAGACAAAACCAAATGTAAACAGGGTCAATAATTATAAAGATGACACTAAATGAATGAATCTATTATTTTTAAAAAAATGACATGATTGAGATTAATAAAAGTTATATAAATATTTATATATATTGTTAAAATAATTACTAGAAATTACTAAAAGTATTTCACTAATTCATATTCAACAAACGTTACAATGTCCTCGTGAATATTAACGACTATATTAATTATATATGAATATTAATGAGGGGGGATTTAAATATATCAGTCAACCAACCAGTGGTCGCTGCTCAGACTGGGCGGGACCGTGAAGTCCTTCAGAATCCGCAGAGGACTCCTAATAGCTCCGCCCCTCACTGAGTCTGACATCGTCTCCACGGCAACCACTGACAGCCGCAGCATGGGGGTGGAGTTAAAGGAGGAGGAGGAGGAGCATAGGTGCCATATGTGGAAAGCACCGTGATTGGAGGAGAGGGAGAGCGGAGAGGTGAAGTCAGAGAAACGCCATTGGCCTGAAGAGATGTTGAGTGCTTCTGACTGCAGGAGGTGCAATGCATGATGGGAAGAGGAGCTAAGGAGAAAAGGAGGAGTAATTTATACATTTTATGAATATTAAAGTTTTTATTTATATAATATAAATAAATGTTTAATCCAAGTAATTTTCAAAGAAATGAAATGTGTCATATAAATAAATGAAATGAACCTGAGTAGCGGCGCTCTGTATCCATTCTGCCTGACGACACTGACGGCTTTCTCTGATTGGCCGGCTCCTCCCGCTTCTCTTCTTCTGTGCTTCCTGTGGTTGAACCTGTGCAGAGTGAGCGGTGCCTCCTCCTCTGCTCCTTTCCTGAAGGAGACCACCATCCGGCCCACAAACCTCCCGACATCTTCCTCTTCCTCTTCATCTTTTTCTCTGTTTTCTGGAAAAACACTAACATCTCTTCCTCTGTGGTTCTTCCTCCTTTTCCTTAACCTCCCCTCCTCTTCCTCCTCCTCTCTGCTCCTCCTCCTCTGTGCTGACTGGCTCAAACTAGAGGAGAGAGGAGGAGGTGTGGGTGAGTCCTCGCCGTCTGATGAAGAAGATGATGATGAAGGGGAGGCGGTAACAGGTGGGCGGTGGGCGGGGCTACACGAGAGGGCGGGGCTACACGAGGAAGCTCCCAAACCTAAAGAAGAAAAGAGAAAGTTGAGAAATTGGTTAAATTTATTATGATTTCTGTGATTAACATTTGGATCAATTTGTAGAAATGTACATCTATTATGGTTCAAAAGTGTAAAAATGTATTATTATCATCGTCATTTATTCATAAACATCCTGGTAGATCGTCTCTTTGTTGTTGTTGTTGTTGTTGTTGATGCTCCTCTGTGGATCACAATCATCCTCAGACAGTCCTGGAAGAGGAGGAGGAGATAAAGGAGAAAACAGACAGAACTCACCAGGAGAACAGGTGGCTCCTCCCCCTTCTCCTCTCTGCCTGCTCCTCTTCTTGCTCCTCTTCGTCCTGCTGCTCCTCTCCAGAGAGTCCAGGCGACGACCGAGGGAGGACAGAGCTCCTCGCAGGAGGCGCCGCACCTCCCACCGGTGAGCTGAGAGGAGGCGAGGCAGGAGGGAGGAGCAAGGGCAGCAGGGAGGAGGAGCTACAGGAGGAGAAGGAAGAGATGGAGCTACAGAAGGAGGAGGAAGAAAAGAAACTTGAGGAGGAGGAGGAAGAAGAGATTTAGCGACAGGAGGAGAAGAAACTGGAGAAGGAGAAGAAACTGGAGAAGGACGAGGAGAAGAAACTGGAGGAGAAGGAGGAGGAAGACAGGGAAGAAGGGATGGAGGGACAGAAGGAGAGGAAGACAGAGGAGAACAGATAGCAGAAGCATAATAAAAAGGAGTAAAAAGGAGAGGAGGAGGAAAAACATGAGGAGAAGAGTTGTGAAGAGGAACAGAACAACAAGGAGGAGAACGATGGGGACAAGAAGGAGGTGATGGAGAAGAAGAGACAGAAGCTGGTGTGGTACGGACAACATGAGGAGACATCAAAGAAGGAGGTGAAGGATGGAGGAAAGAAGGAAAAGAAGACAAAAGGGAGGAAGGAGGAGAAATAGAAGGAGGAGCAGGAGGAGAGAAAACTTCTGGAGGAGGAGAAACAGCAGTCAGTACTTAATATCGATCGCCCAAAACTTTTAATTTATTTAATAAAATAACAATAAATACATTACAAAAATAAAATATTGATATCATAAATGAATAATGAAAGGAATACTTATGCCAATAAATAAAATAATAAATCAACCCCAACCTGTTTGTGTGTCTTCGTAATCATCAACCAATGGGAGAACAGGAGGCGTGGTCACGGCTGCGAGGCCACGCCCCCTGTCGTCGCTCTCCTTCAGTGTCAGCGGGCGAGTGAGCATGACTGAGAAACACGTGACAAAAAATTAAGAAAATAAAAGAAACTCATGAAAACAGTAAGTAAAAATTAATTAATTCATATTTGACGTATTCACAATACAAATTATATACAATTACATATTAATATTACAAAGTGAATATCAAGGACAAAATAATAATTTAGGCTTCTTCTTGCTTTATTATTAAATATTCTTATTTTAACATCACAGGAAAAGGAGAGCAGGGCCGTCTTTCAATCAGAGGGTCGGCGGTTCGATCTCCGGGTCCGCTAGTCGCATTTCGATGTGTCCTTGAGCAAGACGCTTATCCCCAAAAAATTGCTCCCTGCGGTGTGTTAGAATCTGAATTGTAAGTTGCTTTGGATAAAAGCGTCTGCTAAATGACTGTAATGTAAAAATATATTAAAAATTGTAAGATATGCTTTAGGGAAAAATAAGTATCTTTTAAACGTTTTGCTGCTGCGTGATAAAGGCAAATCTATCATAATATAGTATGTTTTCAGACAAGTCAATTAATGAACATATATATTATATACATACACATATATATATATACAGTATATATGACGCAAAGCTACTCTCGTTCTCTCTCGCGAGATTTCACCTATTTTGTTGGAAAAAAATTCCAGAAATCTTCCTGTAAATCTGAATGTTTTCACTGTTTTCAGATGATTAACGGGTGATTTTCACGGTTTAATTTCGTCATCGCAGAAGTGTGTGTGACGTAACACGAACGGAGGGTTAGAGGAAGTGGGGGTGTTTCGGGTGGAAGTGAGAAGTGAGGGTAAAACGGGGTTTGGGGGCAAATAAAAAGGAAACTGTTGTCGAGCTAGCAGCGGCTAGCTGTCGTTAGCAGGCTTTAGCCGTCAACCGGGACATTTGAACGGTTCATTTTACCTTTTTCACGCCCCGTGGGTCCGTTAGTTTCCGTTAAATCCTATTATGTCTCATTATAGGCGGTTAATGGCTGGAAAATGCCGAATCTGGCCGGTATTTCCAGAGGAATCGGTGCCTCTGTTATCACCGTAGACCGGCATCAAGGTAACGGAACCCACATCTACGGAACTTCCGGTGGGGATGTCAAAATAAACGACCATGAACGATGGGAAAGCGGAAATGACGGCATTATCGTGCAGAGAGAGAGAGAGAGAGAAAAACTTTCAAATTAAGACAAATAATTTGAATTACCTGGATTTAGCTTCCCAAGACAGACAGAGAAATTTGAGGATATCATAAATCTATTGATTATTATTGTAAATTATATATACATACGTGTAAATTAACAAGCCAAAGACCTATTGTTTGTGTTATTTACAAAGAGTTTGAGCTGTAAATAAAAACTTTAAAATACTGTACCAACAAAAAGGCCATTTAAATATTAATGCCTGTGATATATGTATAAAATTACACGTAAGAATGTGTTCCTTAGTGTCCCTTTTACTCTTTCTTTATATAATTTTTTGCAGATTTTTTTAATCTGTTTTTCTGTTCTTCTGTGGTCCCCAGCATGTTAGCTTGAATGTATGAGTACATCCCAAGTCTCTTAATTGCATCCCCGTTTCCCTCACTTGGGTCCTTTCCTTGCGTCCTAGTCCCTCCCACCAGG